>NW_003852469.1:271039-280787 GCF_000181295.1 Otolemur garnettii | reverse complement strand
TTGTTGTTTGGCGGGTCCGGGCTGGGGATTCGAACCCGCCACCTTAGGTGTACGTGGCTGGCGCCTTAGCCGGTTGAGCTATAGGTGCTGAGCCAATTATATATTTTTTAACCTAAATGGAACTATTTGGCTAGAAATCTACTTTATTGAGTATTATGATTTTGGCTTCTACAATGGTCCCCAGTGATCCTTGCCTCCTGATGGTCATGTTCTGTGTAACTCCACTGTTTGAGAGTAGGCTGGCCTGCTTCTAATGAAAAGAGCATAGTCGTGATGGGAAGTCCCTTCTCAGATAAGGACCAAGCCCATCTTGGGCAGCCTCTCTCCCCCTCTCGCTGACTTACTTGCACAGAGGAAAGTCAGCTGTCCTATTCTAAGCTACTTTATGGAAAGACTCATGTAGCAAGGGATTGATTCAGTTGCCCACCACAACACCCAGCTAGTTTTTCTATTTTTTACAGAAACAGGATCACAGTCTTGTTCAGGCTGGTCTTGAACGCCTAAGCTCAAGCAATCCACCATCCTGGTCCTCCAAGAGTGCTAGGATTACAGACGTGAGCCACCGCACCTGGCCTGTAATTTCTCTGATGGGTTTCAAGTAATCAGAGAAGTAATATTCAAAGGTAAAATATAGGGACAAGTACAAAACTAGGGGAATGAATTGAATCGGATTTACTTGGGCAATCAAGTAAATTCAATCAAATCAGAAGTAAGACACTGAAAAAGATGGGGAAACAGAAACAAGAGAGAAACAGTATTTAAGAAGGAATGTGATGAAAATTACTCTGGAGTGTCCAGGGGTGATTTACAAAACTTTTTGGAAGTTTTGTAAAAAACATATTTAAAAAAAAAATCATGTCTTCCCCATGCTGCACATCTATGGAGTAAGGGCATAGCACTACAAAGGGGTGTGGGTAGGTGAGTGGCTTGCACCATTTAGGGGTGAGACTCGGGCTTTCCCAGGAAGGCTGTAACATGCTCTCAAGGCGGACGTTGGTCGTCCTCGGGTGCCTCTGGTTGGTACTGTTTTGCAAGCCCGCAGCAGGGTCTCTCAGGCGCAGCACCGTTGACACTGTGTAAGATGCTCCGCGTGCCTCTCGCTTCCACCTGGTAGATCTGGTAGCACCTTTCTGGTTGCCACAACCCAAAATATCTCCAGACAAACCAATTCTGCCCTAGGGACAAAACCATCTCCATTTGAAAAACTTGGTCTACAGGACTTGAATCTTCACCCAAGGGCTGTTTCTCTTTCCCCTGTAGTCTTTTGAACTAATAATTAGGGGTTGGAGTGGATGCTCCAATTGTCAGATTGCACCTGGCTTTGAAAGAACACAGGGAGACGTTTGGGTTGTGCAAATATACCAGGAGCACAGACACATTCGATTATTTTATCCTACGGACTATCAGAGAGAACTACCTAGGTTTTTCATTTTTCTGCATGACTGGGCCTCCTCCAGCTTTTATCTGGCCCGTAGTTGTGCCAAGCCTCAAAGGTACAGGAAAGTTATGGGGGTGGAAGTTATGGTTACTCTGGAAGGCTGTGTTCTGGGTGGAGGAATACAGCAATTTCTTGTAAATGATTTTTAAAAATTATTTTATTCTTTATATTGATAGGCAAAATTATACATCCTCTCTGTGTAGAGCACAATACTTTTAAGTATATATGCTTTGTAGGATAACTAAATCTGGCAAATTAATATATGTGTAACCTCACAGTTACCATTTTTGTGATGAGTAGATCAAAGTATAAATAAAATTATATCATGACCTCCCAGCAATTTCCTCTTCTCTCATACAAGCACTTGGATGCAGTAAGTTTATTTCAAAATGCTACTTCAGCTTTACTGCAAGCATTTTGAATTCAATTCAAAATACTTATCATTTTTATTTAGAAGTTTTGTTGTTTGATTTCCCAATAGTTGAGAATTTTAAAAATACTGAGTGTTAATTTGTAGTTTAAGTCTATTAAGGTCACAGAACATGTGACTTGGATCATTTTATTTCCTTTAAGACTTTTTATATGAGCCAGAATATGGTCTATATTGGTAAATGCACACTTGAAAAGAATGTTTATTCTGCTGGTGATATGTGAAGTTTTCTGTAAATATTCGTTAGGTTAACAGTTAGCATTTTGTCCTTTATTCTATCCATGACTGAAAGAGAAATGTCAAGTTCTTTGATTTTAAGTATATATTTAGCTATTTCTCCTTCTCGTCCTCCTCTTTTTTGCTTCATGTATTTTAAAAATTTATTGTTAGATGCACAGTATATTTGCACTGTGACTTCTTGATAAATTAACCTTGTTACTATTAATGTTCTTCCATGTCCCTGTTAATAATCCATGACTTTAAGCTTATTTTGTCTGATATTCAAATAACAATTACAACTTTATTATTTATTTATTTATTTTGCAGTTTTTGGCCAGGGCTGGGTTTGAACCCACCACCTCTGGCATATGGGGCCGGTGCCTTACACTTTCGAGCCACAGGTGCCGCCCCCAACAAATACAACTTTAATTAGTATTTACATGGTATTTTTTTTCAAGGTCTCATGTATTTATTACTGCACCAGCTTATTAGTGAACAGCACATAAACAAAGAGAAAACTCATTTTCCCAATGAAGTGTGGCAACTGTCCAACTGATGACATTTTCAGCTTGATATGGTAAGATGATAGTGATCGAAGTACAGCCCAAGTACATGCCATCTCGTGTGCAATTCCTTATAGACCCAGCTTGGTTATTCTACAGTGTCTCCTCTTCGAGTTGTACCTGATTTTATTACCGGTTTTCATTCGAATCCACTGGGGAATGGGACGATTTTGTTTTTGTTTCTTGGCCAAAAACCACTTGATTCTGAAAGTCTTATGGGAAGACATGGTGACAAACGGGACTGCTCAAACTCACCACAATGGCGTAGAGCGAGAGAAAGTGGTATTTTTTTTTTTCATCTTTTTACTTCTAACCTACTTATGTCTTTATGTCCTCAGCACCACCACCCCCAACCCCAGGTCATGTTCAACCAGGAGCTCATCCAGATCACATAAAAGGATGGATTTTACAGGAAACCAAACAGTAATCAAGTGATAATATATAATATGAATTTTTAAATAAGTTTTTTGCTTGGTAGCTTTGCTTTATTCTTTATTGAGGACCCACTAAGAATCCCTATGGGGAAAAAAGGACAAAGAGAAAGAGACTATAAATCATTCAAATAAAGAAAAGTCTTCAGCTTCAGTTCTTGCTGGGTGTAGTGCTTTCAATTCTGGGTTGATGTCCCATGGGCAGGCAGCAATATTGGTCATTTAAACATCTCCCCACGTGGACTTCTGTTTCAATGCAGAAATCCTGGCAGGAGCCATCTGGACGCTCACAGATCTCCCTGAGCCCGCCCCTGGCTGCACACAGAAGAGGATAATTACAACTGTTTGTTAGTCTCCCTGAATTTTGATTGATTACCTGTCAGTGAGAGGCAATGTTTGAAAACAATCTTATGTAGAGCTTTTTGTTGTGTTTTTTGATTTCTTAAACAAACACCTAATGATCTGCTGTTATACAAAAGTTTTTTGGCATTCTGGGAAAATCTGACAATGTTGGGTACACAAGTTGAAGCTGAGTGGCCGTCTCCCCCCTTTTTAGGTTCTAGAGCATGTATACTCCAGTTTATTTGTCTTACTATTTATTATCTTCTAACACTGATGGGGGAGATTTTAAAAATATCACATCTTGTAGTTCTGATTTTCCTAAAGTAGAAGGAAGTTTTTAGAGACGAAAAATGTCTCCCTTTCTCCCCAGTGCTTTCTTTCCACATATATGTATATATTTCCATGTAAATATTGATGATAGATTATAATATATATCTTTCAAAAGTGGAACTGAAATACAGATCTAAAAGACAGTATACTTCAAGGAAATTGTTAGAGAGGATATTTTTCTAGGGAAGGGAACAATTTTCCTACATACTTAATGCACAAATATGCCTCTGTCAGTATTTGTTACACCCTGTGGCTTCATTTCTTTAGTTTTGAGGTTGCAATCTTGCTCTAGACACCACTACATACATTAAGAGTGAAATGTTAGAGTTCTTCTTAAAGGCTGAATGAATACATTTGTTAAACATTGATTAATATTTGATTTATGTGCTAAGATAACACTGCTCCAAGATGGGCCCCAGTTTCAAAAGCGGTTAAATTCTGAGCAGGGTCCATACATAACACAGTGACCCATGTTCAATGATGGCCTCTGTAGCTCTTTGCTGACAGGACAGGTATCAGAACCAGAGCTTCTAATTTTTTCTGTTCTGGAACACAAAGAATGATTCTTAAATAGCTTCAAATCTGTACACGTCATTTATTATGCACTCAGTGAATGCCTGTTGAATCGAACTGAAATGCAAAGGAATTCGATTGAATTTAACTCCTCAATTATCACAAGTCAATTAGTTAATGGATGTGATGACCAAATATGCAAAACCATACTTTCACCTAAAATGTGAACTGGGAAAACAATTTTAATTGTACATTTCTTCTCTTTTTCTTTCTTTCTTTCTTTTTTTATCTGCATATTCAGGAATTCCAGGAAGTTCCTTGACCTGTTTTGGATATCTGGTTACTTCTTGGGGTAAAAGTCACTAGCTCTATACCTACTACTTCAAAGCATGTCTGTGCAAGGGGCCTTGCACCTGTGACTCCTGCATGCATGCTGGACACAGAAGAATACACTCTGTTGAAGGTTAATCTCTGCTTCCTGTGTTTTAAGTTTTACATGAGAAGACTAGACAGCAAAAGGAAGAGGGAAATCCAGGAATTGGGATGAAGCCTTAAGGGACAAAATCAAGTTCAAAATCAAGGGACCATCAGTATTACAGGGCAATGAGTTGGAGATTTCTTAGATTACAGTAACCTTTTAAAGGAGAGTCACCCCACCAATCTCTTTTGCCTGAGCCCACTATGGCTTTGGAATAGCTCCTGTGCCAGTGAGCTAAGATAAATAACCTTTGCTGAAAGAAAGTAAAGGAGTTTTGGAGGCAAATATTTAGTAGAATAATGCCCTATTTTTTCTGTTTCTTGTCAAGATCTAGAAACTTCGAGGAAACCTGCCTAACTAAATTCACATTTACTGATGGAGTAAAGAGGGCTTTAAGCACCTGAAACACATTTGCCTTCTTTTCTTCTATCAGACTTTCTATGGAGAAGTAATGAATGAATCAGATGGCTTCAGTCTAAGAGTCTTCCAGATTTCCCGTGAAATCCCCTTTTTGGTCATAGGTGATGGTAATTCTGCTTTGGAAATTGGATCCCTCTAAGTGGCGGTTCTCAAACTGTGGGTCATGACCCCTTTCTAACAATGAAAATACTTCCAGCATATCAGACATTTACATTATGATTCATAACAATAGCAAAATTACAGTTATGAAGTAGCCAACAAAAATAATTTTATGTTTGGGGGTCATCACAACATGAGGAACTGTATTAAAGGGTCGCGGCATTAGGTCTCAGGCATTCTACTCTTATTAGGTTCTGCAAAGTCTATTTTGTTACCTGGTAGAACTTGGCTCATAAAGAAGAGGATGGGAAAGAGGAAGACTTGGATCCTCATGGCTGCGGGGAGAAGAAAGCTTGGCTTCATTTCCGGGAGGCAGAAAACACCTCCGTTGGTGGCTGTCTGGCACCAGCCAAATGTTTTTGTCTGGATAATAAGTGCCTGCCTGTACCCCATTAGTGATACTCACGGACAGAGGGGCTCTATGTCTGCTGAATAGCATTCATGGGAAGACTGAGAGTCCTTGTTTTGTTGGACATTTAGTTCATTAGAAGGATGTGGGTGCACAGTTGTGACCAGAAACCTTGCTAAATAGGAACATAAGCTACAAATATTTTGGCAAAAGATTAAAGTTTGTGAATAAACATTGGTCTATGTTAAGTGACAGGTTAGGCTGTATTGAGAAACCAGTTGGTCTAGTTAGTGACTAGATGTTTTGTTAGTGAATACTTCCCAGACTTGACCAGACTTTACTCACCCTACTTGCTCCTGATCTGAACCCCCTGTAGAGTTCTGCTTGTGGTCTAGTGCTTGTTGCTTTGTATGTTGGCTTACTGAATGTATATTGCCTCCCTCATGAATGTGTGAGCTTTTTGTTTGCTAGAACAATGACATACTCTTCAGAGCTGAGGAGGGAGTTGAATCATGTGGTCATTTATTTTCAAATCTTTTTCATCAAGTGGATCAATACTGGGAGAGTAAAATGCCACCACACGTGGTGCCTATACTAATGGCTGTTCTAACTTACATTCTCACTAACAGTGTACAAGTGCTTCCTTTTCACCATATCCTTGACAACATTTGTTATCATCTGTCATTTTCTTAATAGCTGTTCTAACAGGAGAGAAGTGATATTTCATGGTGGTATTAATTTTCGTTTCCCTGATGATTAGAGATGGTGAGCATTTTAATCATATTTTCTATTAGCCATTCATATTTTTTGAGAAATGCCTGTTCATATCTTTTGCCCATTTTTAAATAGGATTATTTGTTTTCTTTCTATTGAATTGAGCTGCTTATGTATTTAGGAATAAGATGTCTGCTTTGCAAGTATTTTCCCCAGTCCCTGGGCTGTGTATTCACTCTGTTAATAATAGTTTCCTTTGCTTGCTTTCCTTTTAGTTTGATGCAATCTCGTTTGTCTATTTTTGCTTTTGTTGCCTGTGCTTGTGAAATTCTATCCAACAAATTATTGCTTAGGCCAATGTCACGGAGCTTTTCCCATGTTCTCTTCTAGTAGCTTTGCAGTTTCAGAGCTCATATTTAAGTCTGTAATCCATTTTGAGTTGATTTTTTGTATATGGTTTGAGATAAGAGTCTAATTCCTTTTTTCTGCTCATGGATGTTAAGTTTTCTAATATCATTTGTTAAAAGAGACTGTTAAATGAGATTTCCTCGTTTTGTGTCCTTAGGCCCTTTGTAAAAAAAAAAAAAATCAATAAACTATAAAATACTTAGGTTTATTTCTGGGCAGTTCCATTGGTCAGTGTGTCTGTTTTATGCCAGTAACATACTATTTTGATTATGATGTCTTTATAATATATCTTGAACTCAGGGGGTGTGATGCCTCCAGCTTTGTTCTTTTTTGTTGTTGTTGGCCAAGGCTGGGTTTCAACCCACCACCTAAGGTATATGGGGCCGGTACTCTATTCCTTTGAGCCACAGCACCACCCCAGCTTTGTTCTTTTTCTGCAAGGTTGCTTTAGCTATTCAGCTTTTCTTCCTGGTTCTATATAAAATTTTTAACTCATTTTTCTTTTCTGAATACAGGGAACTTTATTGGTGTTACATGACAAGGTGGGGCTCCCTAGGCCCCTCCCATTCTTCAGTGGATCTGGTGTGGAAACTGTGTCAAGGGGAGATTCTCAGTGAGGTGGGGGACTGAGTAGGCAGGGGCACCCCAGCAGCTGAGGGCCTAGAAGATGGTTATGGGATATCCATTGATGACAAGTTTCCACTTCTCAGCCTTGACTGTGCCACAGAACTTGCCATGGGTGGAATCATATTGGAACATATAGACCAGTCCTTGTATCTCTGGGATAAATCCAATTTGATCATGATGAGTAATTTAAACAAATGTGCTGTTTAATTCAGTTCACTAAGATCTTGTGAGGATTTTTAAAGATCTGTCTTCCTCAGGGATATTAGGCTGTAGTTTTATTTTCTAACTTTGTCATCAGGATGCTGTTCTTTGACTATGTCCTCTAATATTCACATCTTACAAACTTATCCCCAATGCAATAGTGTTGATAGGTGCTTTGCCCTCATTATTGGATCAATGCTGTTATTTCACTATTTTTAATGAATGGCAAATCCACAAAATTTCCATGTGTACAGTCATCTAAAGGTCTCTCGGATAAACCAGACACTCACTGCCTGAACTTAGAATTAACAATGATTTTAAGATTATAAATTCTTTGACAAAATACAGGAGAAGGGGCACAGGTACGTGTACTTTCAGTTTCTCTTCTTAGGCTTCAATAGGGGCTAGTCTGGCACTGCTCTATCCTTAAATTCATTGTTCCGGAAGGTCTTGATATTCTGTGTATTTGTCTCACGATTGTTGATGTGTTTCTGCTCCTTCTGAGTCTCCAGCAGTTTATATTTATTTATTTAGGTTTATTTTTTGCAGTCAACTGCGGAGGTAGGGACGAACATCACACCCTGTTTGGATTCTCTATTAAAAACCTCAATAAATATGTTTCAATATATTTGCTGCTATAAATTTTATAGCAGAAGGAATGAAACACATAGGAACAGCCCAGAAAATAAAAACAGTTATTGTTCCTTAGGGAAAAATTCCTAAGGTGAACCTGCAGCGAAACTGCCACTTCAGCATTCACGGAACCCTTTCCAAAGCTGCTTCCTCACTTTGGACTCTGAGCGCCTCTGAGCAGGGGAGCGCGCATGCGCCTTCACGGTCAGAAAAGGCGGGCTGACACGCCCTCTGCCGACAGTGGGGTGGTAGTGCAAGGCATGACTTCAGTGTTCAGATTTTTCATTCCCTTAGTTTTGGAAGTACAAACGGAAATGCAGCACATATCTTCTGTCTTGATGAAAGTGGACAGAAAGAAGGGAAAGGCGTGGACAGAATATAAAAGAGGATTGATTAGTACTATGGGAATGGAAGAGGAGGTGGAATAGGAGAATGCTGTGTGACCCTTACACAATGCAGAGATGCCCCTAAGCCTTGCTCACCGTCCACTCCTGTCTACAGCAGTTAGGACATCAGAGTGCGCGTCAGGAGCACAGCTACTGTCAGCAACAGGTTTAGGGGACAGTAAATGTTTTATGAAGGAAATGAAACTGTCCATCTTTCAGGCTAGGCTGCCAAGGGTGTAATTAGGTTGTTCCTCGTGTTCCCACATGAGTGGACTTAAACCCTTGGTGCGGGGTAGAATCACTATGGAAATTGTTTAAAATACTGTGATGTATCAATTTCACCCAGGGTTGTGCCGATTTAATTGGCCTCAGGAAGTCCGATTGTTTGGGGATCATGCTTGTGAGAACCTCCAAGTTATCCCGTTTGTATCTTGGGAAATTTTCCCTTTAGTATTAGTTTTAATGTTAAAGGACAACACATTTGAAAGATATTTCTGACCTGGGGATCAAAGCAGTGATGCACACTGTATCAGAACTTTCACTTCACTTGTGGAAAGCTACATTGACTCAAATGGAAGAAGGGCTTGTGTGTTGGCTGAGAGGTTCGGGTCTTTTCTACATGGTCGTTTTACCTTCTAAGTAACAGTAATGGGAGGATACCTGTGTCTCTGTCTGTGTCGTGACTCAGGTGTGACCTGAACAAAAAGTGTGTTATCATGACATGAACTCCCACCCTCACTCAGTGAGGATTCAGGGACAAAATCCAAGGAGGTATCTGTGGGGTAGGAGAGCGGAGTTGCCATAGTCTCTGGCCCAAGAAAGCTCAGAGGGAGAGAGACAAAGTGGGGGTTTCTAGCAGATGTCTTTGATATTGCCCCAATTCCACATTCAATGCAACTCACAGCAATCTGAGAAACCAGACATCAGGGGCTAAAGACTTCTGAAGTGTCCAAACTGGGGCTGAACAGACACAAGTGGTTTTGGCAGAACATGGAATGAGGGAAGCTGTGCTGTGTAGATAAAGCTGTTCAAATCAGGAGAGACTCAGCCAGGGCTCCTGACACTCTACCACATGCCAGGGAGTGCTGATGCAATGTACCTATTGAA
>NW_003852469.1:265000-270774 GCF_000181295.1 Otolemur garnettii | reverse complement strand
GTGTAGATAAAGCTGTTCAAATCAGGAGAGACTCAGCCAGGGCTCCTGACACTCTACCACATGCCAGGGAGTGCTGATGCAATGTACCTATTGAAATGCATACATCCTAGCTCAAACTTTATCAAACTATTAGATTTTCTGCCACAGGTTTGATTCCTTCAACATTTGCAGGAATGTATTGAAAAAATGTTCAATGTGGGGTGGCGCCTGTGGCTCACTGGGTCAGGCACTGGCCCCATATACCAAGGGTGGTGAGTTCAAACCTAGCCCTGCCTGGCCAAACTGCAACAGAAAAATGTTGTAGTTGTCATTGTTGTTTGGCAGGCCCAGGCTGGATTTGAACCTGCCAGCTCTGTTGTATGTGGCGGGCACCCTAGCCTCTGAGCTACAGGTGCTGAGCCCTTAATCCTCTTCTTAGAGCTGGGTCCTGGAACCCTAAGGGAATCCCCTTGCACATTCTCAGTGGCCATCCAACGTGTCCCTACAATGTTCTCACCCTCCCTTTCTCACAGGATCGTGTTGGTAGGTAGAACTAAGATAAGGGTTTTCATGACCTCAGACAGAATTAAGTGTACTGTGGTGTGGTGGAGGCATGGGTCAGTCTTGGTCTAGTGCCAATTTCACGCATCCTAACCAGCTGATACCTATGTTTGCAAATGCAGGAATCTTTAACCCACTGACATCCCTGAAATGTCAGGATGCCAGGCAGGGAGCTGAAGGTGAGAAGCTGGTCAGTCCAGGCAGACGTAAGGCAGAATAGTCAAGGGCCCGCTGCCGTCCTCCCTGTCGACGGACATGCATTGGGTCCAGTTGTACCAGTTGCCCTGTGTGTCCTGACACCCGTTCACCCCTGGCCATTGGCAGGCTTGGATTCTGTGGACATCATCCCGTGTGACCTCCCGGGTCAGCCCTGGTAGGTCCGTGTGCGGGGCCTGAGGCACCAGCACCTGCTGCTTTGGGGCCCCTGGCCGGGTGTTCTCTTCCTGCTTCAGGTACTGGGGCACCAAGGGGCGGGCCCCGGGGGCATGCAGGCTTGAGGAGGACCAGGATGGGAGCGGGCTGATCTGGAGGTGGAGGTCCGACGGGATCATCTCCTTGGCAGACAACTCCTTCCCCTTCCTCTGTTGGAAGGGGCTGGGGAGGCTGGCCTTGGCCTTGGCCTTGGCCTCTGGCCTCTCCAGCTCTGCCCTGGGCCGCTCTGCTTGCACAGGGCTGTCTGTCCTCTCTGGCTGCTTCTGGGTCAGAGTTTTGACCTGTCTAGTCACGGGGTCAAAGGAGAGTTTACGCTTTTTCAACTGGACTGGCTCCTCATTCGCCTGGGCTCCCTGCCCGGCCATCTTAACTGTGCCTTCATGAGGCCGGTGCCTCCCCTTGGTATTGTCGGAGCCACCCGAGGAGGAAAAGGCCCTGTCCCCCTTGCGGGAGTCCAGGCGGCTCCCTGGACCCGGCAAGAGGGGCTCTGCTGCTTCTGGCGACAACTCTGCCTTGAGCCCGGTCCCAGCCAGCCCCTGGTGGCCCTGGGCCTGCTCCAGGCAGGGCGCTGGCCTCTCCCCAGTAGCCGGCATGTGGGTCCTCCTCTTGGTGGGCATGGATGGCTGTGATGGGGACACCTGTCCGGCATGGAGTACTTGGGTCAGAGGAGAGGGGATGGGCACGGAGGTCCGGGGTGCACGCGAGCTCTGCGGCCCGGCAGAGGAATGCCCTAGCGGTGATTTGCCAGGACGGAAAGAGCAGTCCAGAGGGCGCTTGGGCTGTGGGGGGCACGGAGTTTTGTCCCCCCTGGGTTGCTGCTGCAGCACCTCAGCCTTTTCCTGCAAACAAGGCCCGGGTGTCTGGCCCCGGCCTGCCGAGCCAGTGCGGGGCCTGGCTTCCTTGACAGGGCTCTTTCCCCTCCGCCCGTCACGGGCATTGGGCTTCCATTGCCTGTCCTCCTGGTGTGCGCGCCCACTGCTGGAATGGGGGCCTGGGATCCCACCTGTGGTCAGGGGGGATGAGCTGGGGACCAGGGGCTCCCGGCTCGATCTGGGCACCTTGGGAAGTGGACCCGGGCTGGCCACGTCGCTCTTTGTCTGGCGGCGTTTGTGGCATTCCTCCTTCTCCAACCGCTCATCTGGCGGTGCCCGGAGGTCTTGGGGGTTTTTCGCACCGCCCAGGGTCTTGCCTGGACCCGCCGATCCCACCCGTGGCCGGCAGTCGGGTGCGCCTCCATCCACCCTGCCAGCCGCCCCCGCCGGCCTCCGAGGCTCCACCTCATCCCGGGGCAGCGGCTCCAGGAACTTCTGCCAGCTCCGCAGAAGCTTCTTGGCCCGCTGGGCCACCTCCTGGTTCTGGCTCTGCTTGCGCACGTTGTTGATGACCCTCCCAAGCCGCGTGTCCTCCAGCGCCTTTTTGGTGATGGGGTACGTCTCCAGGATGGAGATGACTTCCAGCACCGTTGCCGTGTCCCTGATGTTGCTCTGGGCGTCGACGGCCTGCAGCAGCCGGTCCCTCATCTGCTGTGGAGACGGCAGGGCAGCTGTCCCCCTTGCCTGGCCCAGGTTGGGGGCACCCTGAAGGCCGCCAGAGCTGGGGGACACAGGCTCACTCACTCCCCCACCCCCAAATGATCGTGGCCCTAAAGCTTTGCGTTTACGAAAAACATTGACATCAGACTCACCTCTGCAGTCTTGCGAAGGAGCCTCCATGTCTCCCGGAGCCAGGGGTACAAGGCTTCCCAGCGAGGAACTCCAAAGGCACAACTCCAGGAAGCTTCCTTCCGCTGTGGAGACCTTCTCCAAATGGCAGCTTGCCGCTTCAGCTCAGCGCCTTTTATACACTGGCCCGCCTGCCACTTCCGCCCCACCCTATGCGTCATCCCGAAGCCACGCCCACCCATCCCACTCTCCGCCAATCACAGCCACAGCTGCACGATGCTGAAGTCCCTTAGACCCAAAATAACTAGCTGCCCTGAGGCTTCCCGATTGTAATTCCGACTTCAAGGTTGAATTCAGAATGGGAGTGGCTCTGGTGTAAGGTCACAGGGGAAGACCAATGGAATGCAACAGATTGCCCCAGAGATGAGGGTCTTCCCTCTGAAGTCCATTAATGTGAATGATCTAGACCAAGGGATGGCAACCTTTCAGTGTGGAGAGGATAGTGTTTTCAGGAAGCGGTGCTGTCAAGTTTACAACTCACCACAACTTCAGTTTCCTGTTTCGATTGTGTAAACAGAACTTGTAGGTAAAATGAAACTTATCAAACTAAGGAGTAAATGATTTCGGTTAGGTTAAGGGACTTTTACAATAAATCGAATAGAAGCAGGGGGATGTATGGAATGTAAACAGAAAGCTACACGATCCATCAGTATTTGATGTGTCAATGACTAAATCTTCAAAGACTCCTGGTGGAGGGCTCACTTTGACATCTGCATTCTTTAAACATGGACTCTGTCCTGCAATAACAGCTCTTCATCTGTGGAAGTATTTCTCTAGAAAGTATTATGGGGAATATTCTCTTGATGTGCTGTATTTCATCATTAATTTCTATTGTTAAGCTATGTTTTAAAAATCTGTCTCAATGTTTATAAAATTCATCTGTATGTGGTGTCTCACGTGGGTGCTTTGCTTATTAAATACCACAATTGATTTCTTCCTGGTTATAATATTCAGAGATTATTGATCCAAAAGCTTGCAAGAAATTGCAGAATTCAGAAATTGAATCCTCCCCAGTGCGTCCAAACTTCCAAACGTCACTCAGTGCCTCCGACTCACCTTTATGTATATTCAAGTGTGATGAGCACTGCATGCAGACTGCTTCTGTCAACTTGGTATGACCAGAAGTGTCTGTGTGTCTGAGCAACGAACTTCTTGAGTGTTAATTGTCACTCCTGTGATTTGTGTGCTGGTTGAACCGGGCTCTGTTCTGACGTCCTGCTCTCAGACTGATCTCACTGGCCCGTGCTCTGTGTTCAAGATCATAAAAACCTCAAACCCATAAAAGTAAAAAGTAAATCCATTCAATGAACAGTATCAGTTAAAAAAATAATTCAGTTGGAAAAATGCAAACATAGCAAGAACCATATCAGAATTGTTTGACTTTCCCTCATGAGGTTAATGACTAAAACAATGCTGTATGTATGAGATAAAGACGGAGCTAGCCTAGGGTGGGAGGCTGCATACGCGTTAAGCCTCACAAGGAAAGATACAAAGTCTCCTGGCCCAACTTAACTCTTAAAACCTTTCCTTTTCTCTGATTTTTCATTTTATTCATCCTCCATCAAGCCACAGGGAGGAAACCCATGGCATCCTTCAAGCTGGAACCCGACGTTGGCAAAGGTACCTGTATTTCCCTTTTCTCATCCTGGGCCTCCACAGGACTCAGTTGGCTTCTTCCACATCCTTAAATTCATTGTTCTGGAAGGTCCTGATATCCTGTGTATTTGTCTCTGATTGTTGATGTGTCTCTGCACCTTCTGAGTCTCTCGCAGTTTTTTTTTTCACAGTCAAACCTAAATGGGGAGTGGGAGGTAGGGTCGAACATCACAGCCTCTTCCGATGATCTATTAAAACCTCAATAAATATATATTTTTCAATATATTTCCTGCTAAAAGGTTTACAGCGGAAGGCTAAAAACACATAGGAACAGCCCAGGAAACGAAAAGCCTTTATCGCTCTTTATGGAAAAATACCTGGGTGACCCTGCAGCAAAGCTGCCTCCACAGCATTCAGGGATCCCTTCCAAAAGCTGCTTCCTCCCTTTGGACCCTGAGCCTCAGTGCTGCAGGAGGAGGTTGACGAGGAGAATGCCGTGTGCTACCATCCCACTGTGGACATGCCACTAAGCCTTTCTCACAGTCCACACCTTTCTACAGCACAATTAGTCCATCTTAGGGCAGTGGTTCTCAGCCTTGCTAATGCCAAGACCCTTTAGTACATTTCCTCTTGTTGCAGTGACCCCCAACCATAAAAATTTTCGTTGCTACTTCCTAAGTGTAATTTTGCTACTGTTATGAATCGTCACGTAAATATCTGATCTGCAGGATGCATTTAGGCGACCCCTGTGAAAGGGTAGTTCGACCCCGAAAGGGGTCGTGAACCGCAGGTTGAGAACCGCTGTCTTAGTGTGTGTCACGACTAGCGCTAATGTCAGCTGCAGGGTGAGGATAAATTAAAGGTTTTGTTGATGAAATTAAACAGTCCTTCGGGCTAGGCTGCCAACGGTATTATTGGTTGTTTCTCCGGTTCCCACGTGACTTGTTTAAAATAGTAGGACATATCAATTTCGCCCAGGGATGTGTCCCTTTAATTGGCCTCAGGAAGCCCTGTTGTTGGGGGATTATACTGATTTCTCAGAATCTCCCGTCATCCTACTTTGTATCCCGGGAATCTTTCACCTGACCTTTAGGTTCACTGTTAAAGGACAATACATTTCCGAGCTCAGGATCAAAGCAGTGACTGCACACATTCTCAGAAGTTCACTTCACTTGTGGAAAGTCACACTGACTCAAAGGGAAGAAGGGCTTGTGTGTCGGCTGAGAGGTTGGGCTCTTTTCTATATTGCTGTTTTCCCTTCTGGGAAGCAGTAAGGGAGCCTACCTGTGTCCCTGTCTGTGTCATGAAGGTACCAACCTGAAAAAAATGTGGGTTGTCATGACACGAACTCCCACCCTCACTCAGAACGTGGAATGCGGGAAGCTGTGCCGTGTAGATAAAGCTGTTCAAATCAGGAGAGACTCAGCCAGGGCTCCTGACACTCTACCACATGCCAGGGAGTGCTGATGCAATGTACCTATTGAA
>NW_003852469.1:234886-261369 GCF_000181295.1 Otolemur garnettii | reverse complement strand
CATGGACTCTGTCCTGCAATAACAGCTCTTCATCTGTGGAAGTATTTCTCTAGAAAGTATTATGGGGAATATTCTCTTGATGTGCTGTATTTCATTATTAATTTCTATTGTTAAGCTATGTTTTAAAAATCTGTCTCAATGTTTATAAAATTCATCTATATGTGGTGTCTCGCGTGGGTGCTTTGCTTATTAAACACCACAATCGATTTCTTCCTGGTTATAATACTCACAGATTATTTACCTGGGAGTAACAAAAAGCTTGCAAGAAATTGCAGAATTCAGAAATTGAATCCTCCCCTGTGCATCCAAACGTCACTCAGCGCCTCTGAGTGACCTTTTTGTATATTCAAGTGTGATGAGCACTGCATGCAGACAGGTTCTCAATGTGGGTCTAACCTCTGACTATCACCTGATCAGTGTCCAGCCAGGCTGATCCCTGGGCCCACAGGTGCAAACCTTGCCCCCAGTCTGGACTTGAAAGGCAAAGCCCAAGAAAAGCCCTAGCAAGTGGGAGAAGGACCTTGGTGAAATTTTTCAGGACATTGAAGTCAAGTAGGTACCAGAAGGGGGAAGGTTTGACTATTTCTGCCACACATTCCTTCTAAAACCAGGACCAGGACTGCAGCTATGCTTACCTTATGAAATGTCCAAAAGCGGTTGGAATTAGTTTAATTTTCTTGGATAATTCTCCCAGGTTTTTCCTTTTTAAATGTAATTTTGCTCTACCTGCCCGATATACCAATAGCTGTATCACGGCCCCTCCCTGCACCACAGCACACCCTGATAACTCCCATTTTATCCTTGTCTTCGAGTTGTACTATAATTTCTGGTTAAATGCACAGGGAGCATTTCCGTTGCAATAGACATTTATTCCAAACCACGTGAGGTCTCCCCTCAGAAGGTTCCTTACAACAGAGCCTTTCCCTTGTGCTTGAAAATACGTGTGGTGCCCCACCCCATCCACTGTGCTGAGTCACTCCTTTTCCATCTTGTATGAACTTAACCAGGTACACAGACTTCTCTCTACAGGAGAGCTACAGTCTTGTTTGTCCTGCTCAATCTATGTGCTCGGGTTTGCCGCGAATACTATTAGATACATTGTAGTTACTCCTTAAGTGTCTGAAGCATAAATGAAAGAATGACAAACAGAATAAAAGAGAGGCAACACTGAATAAACACATGATGTCAGGAAGGCAGAGAAGAGCACCTTGGTAGGAAGTGAGGAAGAGCAGTCCCCTGGACTCTGTTCTACAACTCCCCCCCCCCCAATTTTATTATGTTTAATTTTTTATCCCTATGAGCACATAACAGTTGTGTGTATTTGCCAGGTACATGTGCTGTTTGGACACAGGCATTCAATGTGAATTAATCAACTTAAGGTAATGCATTAGCTGTATTGACCATGATCCAGACCAAGGAAGACCAGAACTGGGGAGGGCAGTGCTGACTGAGGGAAGAAGCCGGTGTGCTCAGAAATTTTGTCCACAGAATGCCAGTAGCAGCACTGTCACCTGGGGTTGTCAGGGCATCCCTGGAGTGTGGGGGGATCCCTACAGTTGGGGCAGGAAGGGGAATCCTAGGGACAGTTGTGCCAAGAAGGAAGGAATCATTTTATCTACAGTCCCTGCTGGTCCCCCAGCCCCCAGCATCCGGGGCCCTGTCATGTACAGAATGAGAGATGAGGCAGGTCACTGCCAGAGAGAAGCAGGGTTTGCTGGCATGACACTCCCTTCACACTGTGGGATCGCTCCCTGACGCAGCAATGCAGGGTGAGTCTTGGACAATCACTTTTGGAAGAGACACCTCCGGGCTTTGCTAGAAGGCCTGATATGGACCCTGTGGGACATCCGGGCCCCTGGACTTGGAGAAGGGGTCATGGGTTGGAGGGCAGAGCCGGGCACAGGTTCCAGACCACGGAGGTGGACGCTGAGGGCTTCTGGCTCGGAGAGTCTCACTGGACTAGGAGTGAGTGGCAGGGGGAAGCGCCGGGGGGCAGGTGCTGGATAATGAGGGAGGCAGAGCGGAATCATCAGGAGGGAAGGGCTGATCCCAGCAACCTGGCCTACTGGGCACCTCGGCAAGGGCTGGTGGGCAGGGGAAGCTGCCTCCCCCTCTTCCGCCGGCCAGACAGGCACCTGCTCTGTGCCCATGGCTTTGGGTTCTCCGCCTCGAACATGAATCTGCCAGGTAATGTCAGCGACGCAGGGTGAGATGCCTTGGGTCTGCACAGGAAACTGCAGACCGTCTGGCGCTCTCAGCTCATGCTCAGGGACTAGCACTAGAACCACATGGCCCAGGGTCAGTTGCAGGGCCGTCTGTGGGGCCAGGATGAGGACTTCTTCTCCCACACTCACCTGCACCTCTGCCCCTGGCTGCAGGACCACGATGAAAGCCTCTGTGCTGCCATCGTCCAGTGCCTGTGGAAAGACAGCCCTGAGTGCTCTGTCTTCTAAAGAGGACAAATGGTGCTGATGGGGAGGAACCCACCGGGAACTTCACATCCTACTTTAAACCACCACTTTCCTGTCCCAATTTGCTCTCCTGCTGACGCCCCAACTGCACATCCTTGCCTGGCTCTTGTAGCCTGGACTTTGGGCAGCAGTGTCTAATCATTGCCGTCCAAGGGCACAGACACTTACCTGGGCTGGTTCCAGGGACTGACATGAATCCAAGGGAGGGGCTCCTTGAACAGCAGGTGTTTCTGCACCTGGGGAAATAGCAGAGTAGGCAGGTGAAGGCGCTGGTTCTTCAGGATCCCAGAGTCAAGGCTATGAACTGAAGGAATCCTAATCCCCCCACAGGTCAGTGGCAGAGCCCCTGTCCATGCGGCTGCCCTTCCACACATCCTGGAAAATGCACCCTTATCTTTCTATGATTTTGTGGGTATGATCCTGCTTTCCAGGCAGTGGGAACTTAAGGAAAAGCTGAGGAAATTGTGTACCTATGATGGGACGTGGCTCTCCTTGGTGACATTTGGTTATATTCAGCCACGCAGGAGTGGAGCTGCAGGAGAGAGAGAGGGGAAGTCAGGTTTCCACACACAAATACGGAGGGTCATTTTTCATTTGACCACATTCCCATTAGGATCCACCTCCCCCCTTCATCCCTTCTGGTGGGTCTTCCCCTGAGTAGGGGATGGAATGTGGTAAAGGGTGTGACCACATGAAGCTCGTCAGGTGAGAAGGGAGATGTCCCATTATGCCTTAAGCCTTTAGGAGAAGTTGATAGTCCAGGTAAGGAACCCCTGGATGTTAAAAAACAGTTAAAAAACATGAACTGAACAAAAAGTGATGACAGAAACTCATGCCTTTCTTGATTAGCAGGAGATGGAACGCTTAGATCAAATCCTTGCTGTCCTTTCTACACACAGGTGAGACAAATGCCACTTACGTGTAGTGGACTGGACGTGGGGCAGCCTTGAGGCAGGGCTGCTGATGGAAGCACATTCATCTTCGTGGCAGCAGCAGGTTAACTCTGCAAGTCTTGGCCCTCCCCTGGCATCCTACATTCAAGACATTCAATGTCACAGCAGGCCAAGATGCCTTCTCCACCTATTTGCAACCCAAGGCAGACACACGCTCAAACATACCTGCTCTCTCTTGTTGTGTTGGCCTCTATTTCTGTCCAGGACTCACTGGGGCTTCGTGGGCACCAGCAACGATACATAGTGAAGGGTCTGTGCACTCGATGGTCCCAGACAACTTCAGCCTTATCCTCGTTCATGGAAAATCTATGCCTACATCTTTAACTTCAATTTAAGGACACAAGTCAGCTCCCACATGGGCACAAACAGGCAGACCATGTTGTAGGGTCATCAGGTTGAATAGTGCTCAGAGAGGGTACAATCTCAGGCCAATCCTTTAAGAATTTTGAAATCTGCCGAACTGGAGAAGCTTCCTGGATGACTGCAGGAGCCAAAGTGGTGGACACCTCTTGCCCAGGCTACATTAATACAGTCTTGACCTGACTCCGCCCTCCTTCTACTCACACCCTGTAGGTGTGGCCCAATCTAATCAACTCAATCCAATCACATTTCACTTAACGGTCTCCAGAAAGTACCATTTTTCTTTCTTCTTCTTCTTATTTGTAATTAAATCATAGGTGTGTACATCAATGCAGTCATGGGGTACAGTGTGCTGGTTCTATATGCAATCTGAAATATTTTCATCAAACTGGTTAATATAGCCTTCATGTCATTTTCTTAGTTATTGTGTTAAGACATTTATATTCTACATTTAGAAAAGTCCCATTTTTCAAAGGAATTTTGGCTCAAGGAATAAAGAGGATTGACATAAAGTCTGTGTCGGGGCACTGAAGAATTCAAGGGGAGAGTGTCTTCCTGAGCAAATCTTTGGTTCATATTTATTATCAAAAAGCAGGGGAAAAGTAGTTCAAAGTTACTTATTAGAAATCAGCAATAAAAAAGGCAAACAAGGGAAGTTTCAGACAGATTTCCTCCAACTTGTTTTGGCAAAACTACAGACCTTAAACATGACCTCTCCCTCCAGCATCAAGAGACCTATGGAATCTGGAGAATCTTTACAGTACCATTAGCTGGGTATAGCCACACCTCACATACTCTCTCTCGGAGGCCTCTTTTCTGACCTGGGTGTCGTATACAACTCAGATGCCATTCTCATGATTCTTTAGGTCTCTCAAGGAGAAAGTGAGTCTATGTTAAAACCAGGGCTCTATTTTCACTACACCATTTTGATGCATTTTTTATGAGTAAAATATTGGTGTACATGCATGTTTTCAGAACATATATTTTACAAGGAAAAATAAGTATTTGTACATTGACCTCTTCCATTTTGCACTTTTCATGGCTAATTGTGGTAAAAGGCATAGAATATAAAATGTACCGTTTTAATTGTATTTGCATGTGTAATTGTGCGACATTCAGGACATTGGCCTTGATATGTATCAGTAACTACAACCCCATGCCACAATCATCTCATTTTCCCCCACTGAAACACTGAAGTTATTGAACGTTGACTCTACAGTTTCAGTGTGGGAAGACCTTGCATATGTCTGAGGGTGGGAAAAAAATGAGCACTTAAGGGAAGAGTCCCATCTTGATGTGCTTGCATTGCTAGATATGATTTAATGAGCTTAAGCCAGCATTCGATTGTTTATTATAAGGTTAGGAATGGAATGAAGAAAATGGTTTTCTGATGACGGGCAAAGAGAATAGAAACATGAGGAAAGTGGATCAGAGAAAAGCAGGTACATCTTCAGACTACAGGACCTATGCTGAGAAATTCAAAGTCTGTTGCAAGAGCTACACCTGAAAGTGTGGCCCTTTAAGACAAACTGACTATCTTGCTGAATCTTCTCCCTCCCCCAGTGCAACTCCAGGTCAAGGTCTATGGGCAACTGGAGGACAGGCTTCTGAAGGTGAGATTGCTCTCTTCAAGGGAGTGAGTGCAGGGGATTGGGAAGATTTACTAGAGGTATAAGATGCTGAAATCAGCACAAATGGTTTGATCCTATAGGAAAGAAGATGTCTGTCAGGGAAGTGAGAGGACAATGCCCCTCCCTTCCCCTTTCCCAGCATGGCACACCACTGCTAGCCCAGAAGGCTTCCTAGGGGCTTAATTGCTCATCTTAGGGTTCATGTGCACCGTGTAATTTGGAGTCCACCTTGATGTTCTGCACCTGGACTGCATTCTTGTTCTAGATTTTGTGTTAGAATGAAAAGTAATGCAGAGTGATAAAAGTAAGAAGTAAATCAATGCAATTAAAGTAGTTAAAGAAATACTCTGGTTAGAAAATGCAAGCCCAGCAAGAACCATGATGTAAGGCAGCAATTCTCAACCTGTGGGTCACAACCCACAGGAACTATATTAAAGGTTCACAGCATTAGGAAGGTTGAGAACCACTGAAAGTGTTCAACCTCCCTCCCTCCCTTTAACTCCATAATGTATTGATTTCACCCCTGGACATGCCCATTTAATTGGCCTCAGAAGGCCGATTGTTTGGGGATTATGCCAGTTTGTCAGAAACTCCAATCATCCCATTTTGTACCCTGGGAAAATTTCCCTAGAGTATTAGGTTCACTGTTAAGGGGCAAAACATTTAAAAAGCAACATATTTCTGAGCTCGGGATCAAAGCAGTGACAGAACTTTCTCAGAATTTTCAGTTCACTTGTGGAAAGCTACACTGCCTCAAATGGAAGAAGGGCTTGTGTGTTGCCTGAGATATTGGGCTCTTTTCTATGTGGCTGTTTTACCTTCTGGGTAGCAGTAATGGAAACACACCTGTGTCCCTGTCTGTGTCCTGACTCAAGACTGACCTGATTAAAGCGTGGGATATCATGACATGAACTCCCACCCTCACCCGGTGAGGATTCAGGGACAAAATCCAAGGAGGTATCTGTGGGGTAGGAGAGCGGAGTTGCCATAGTCTCTGGCCCCAGAAAGCTTCTCAGAGAGAGAGACAAAACAGAGGTTTCTAGCAGATGTCTTTGATATTGCCCCAATTCCCACATTAAATCCAACTCAGCGCACTCTGAAAAACCAGACAACTGGGGCTGAAGACTTCTGAAGTGTCCAAACTGGGGCTGAACAGACACAAGTGGTTTTGGCAGAACATGGAATGAGGGAAGCTGTGCCGTGTAGATAAAGCTGTTGAAATCAGGAGATACTCAGCCAGGGCTCCTGACTCTCTACCACATGCCAAGGAGTGCTGATGCAATGTACCTATTAAAATACATAAATCCTAACTCAAACTTTATCAAACTATGAGATTTTCTGTCACAGATTTGATTCCCTCAACATTTGAAAAAATTTATTGAAAAAATGTTCAATGTAATTTCCTACATCATTCTGCATTCTGTATTTCCAGATCAAAACACTTACATGCCACATTTTTAATGAGTACACATCTTCTCAGAATTCTGAATTATTTGCTAAACTGTGTTAAAGGTGTATTTTTAGAGTCTATCTCTTTGCCCCAGGAACTCGGGATGGTGAGGGAAGGGAGTCGCTTAGGTCCAAGAGTCTGAGGTTGCTGTGAGCTCTGACACCACATACTCTGCCAAATGCAACAAAGTGAGACTCTGTCTCAAAAAAAAAAAAAAATAATTTCAAAAGAAAGAAATAAAAACAGGTGTACAGTATAAGAAAGATAGAATGTGAAAGTGCTGGAGCATCCTTACTAGGCTAGAGGAAATGATGCAATCATTCACTTCCCTGTCCCTGACGTCACTTCCGTTTCCTGTCCCGACGTGTTTCCTGATCCGGCAGCAGCCCCAGAGGCCATGGAATCTTCTTTGGTTCCCCGAGCTGCCCCTGCTTTCGCACGAAAGCCGCTTTACATTCTCTCACTTGATTCCTTGTCATTTTACCCTTCCATAAGGAGTGAGAGGATGCGGCAGTCTAGGAACAGTAGATTGTTTGGCACGAGGAACACAGACAGTGAGTTTGGGCTGAAAATCTCTCGGTCGATGAACCTCATGTCAAGACTGCCAAACTTCTGGGCCAAGTTGACACAGATTAACCCTCTCACTCTGCAGAATGTTCCAAAGCCCCCTAAGGTCTTCCAAAGCCAACCGTGCATACTAGACTTCGTCTCACCTCCCACTCTAACAGAAGGAGACTTGGCTCCAGAGATGCATGCCCGACAGCTCCTCACCCGAAAGAGGTTCCTCAGCAAATCTCAGACGAGTGTGCAAACGTCTCCTGGCAGCTTCCTGCTGCTGCCAGGTCCAGCATCTGCAGCAGCAACCTGGTTCCTTCAATAATCCAGAACATTAGACTGTCTGTCCAGTGGCAGAAGCTCACAGAAGCTCAGAGCACAGCCCTCCTGAGAGCCAATGTTGATAGGGAAAGAGGATCCTCCCACCAGTCCTCAGCTGTCCTCTTTGAGTTCTGCAGTACACCTCCCTTACCTTCATGTCTCCATTCATTGAAACTATATACATGAATGGAATGTGTGCAAGTGTGTGTGTGTGTGTGCATACGTGTCTTGGCAAACACACATATGACAGAACCTCTATAATTGACCACCCCCCTATACTGACCACCCCCTGCAGTCTGAAACAACACATATGCCACCTATACCCCATGAAAGTGACTTAATTTGACCGCCTGCCTTTGTTGAGCAGTTTGTTGCCATCTCTTGGTGGTTAATATAAGGAACATCTAGAACTTGTACTGCACATATCTGCCAATGTGCACGAGGCTTCGCGTTCAGAATGAGTGAACTGAGGTTCAGGGTCCAGTGTCTTCCACAGTGAACCCTAAAAGTCACATGAGAACATCTTGAAGACTTGGTTAAATTTGCTCTAATCAGCAAAGGCCTTTGGGCAGAAGACACTGTGGTTGTT
The DNA here is from genome assembly GCF_000181295.1 of Otolemur garnettii. NCBI lineage: Eukaryota > Metazoa > Chordata > Mammalia > Primates > Galagidae > Otolemur > Otolemur garnettii. The sequence goes on along the minus strand of NW_003852469.1, from coordinate 253,039 downwards.
TGAGGAGATTAAAAAGGCTCCTGGGGAGCACTTTTACTGAGACGTGGTGATTGTGTGTATGGGGCTTCCGTGTGATATCTTGCCTTCCCAAGAGCAATGTTCCTGAGACTGAGGCCTGAGGGCAGGACCAGCAGCTGCATTGCCAGGCACCTTGATACAAATTTGATTTTGAGGGTCCACCCCTAACTGGCAGAATCCTCCTTCATGGAGGATCCCGGATCCCCAAAGGAATCCCTTTGCACATTCTCAATGGACATCCAACGTGGACCATGTTCTCACCCTCCCTTTTCCATAGGCTCGTGTAGTAGGTAGATCTAAGATAAGGGTTTGACACTGTGTTATTTCCTCATTTAGGAATGTATTAATAAACACTTTTATTTCTGTTTAAGCCTAAACGGTATTACATCCATCTCTCTCTCTCTCTCTCTCTCTCTGCCACCTGTACCCCATGAAAGTGACTTAATTTGACCGCCTGCCTTTGTTGAGCAGTTTGTTGCCATCCCTTGGTGGTTAATATAAGGAACATCTAGAACTTCTACTGCACATATCTGCCAATGTGCACGAGGCTTCGCGTTCAGAATGAGTGAACTGAGGTTCAGGGTCCAGTGTCTTCCACAGACACACACACACACACACACACACACACACACACATTTTGTTTATTCTCTGGACCGTTGATGGATGTTTGAGTTGTTTACACCTTTTGGTCCTGCGAACACTGCTAGTATGTACAACTATTTACAATATCTGTTTAGCCCTACTTTTCATCTGTTATTAAAGAGAAGCTTCTGAATCCTATAATGATTATGTGATTACTTTCTTAAGGGATGGCAATATAGTTTTCCACAAGGATTGCACCATTTTCTCAAGCCTAATAATAATGGAAAAGAGTTCCATTTCTCTAGACTGTTAACTAAACTTTTTCCTTTCTGCATTTATTGATTGGTTTGATAGGTTTGATTTAAACTTAGCACACCTGAGAGAGAAGGAGCACTCTGCCACTGCACCTTGATTTGCATTTCCTTAACACACAATGACATCCAACATCTCTCTTTTTTTTTTTTTTATTGAATGGTAACTATGTACATTAATGCACTTCTGGGGTACAGTGCATCCAACATCTCTTCATGGATGTCTTGCCCAATGCTCATCTTCTTTGGAAAGCTGTCAACTTAAAAAGTTTTCTCACTTTAACTTTAGTTGTTTAATTTCTTTCTTATTTTTTTCTTTTTTGTTTAGGGGATGAGGTCTCACTTGTCAGCCATGGTTGAATGCAGTGTTCCCATCATACTTCACTGCAGCCTCCATCTCTTGGGTTCAATGATCCTTCTCCTTTCCCTTCCTGAGTGACTCGAGCTATAAATACATGCCTCCATGTCTGGCTAATTGTTTGGTTATTTTTTGTAGAGGTAACACGTTGCTATCATGCCCAGGCTAGTCTAAAAGTCCTGGACTCAGGCAGTCCTCTGCCTCTGTCTCCCAAAGTGCTGGGATTACCCCTGTCTCCAGGTACTGGATTGTACTAAGTTGTAGGAGTTTTCATTTATTTTCTGCGCATTGGTCCCTTATCAGATATATGTTCTGGAATATTTTCTCCTATACCATGAGTCATATTGTCATTCTCTTCATAGTGTCCTTGGTGCACAAAACCTTTTCATTTTGATGCATCCCAATTAACCACCTTTCTTTTTAGTTCTTTGGTGTCAATTACAGGAAATCTGAACAAAGTCCGATGTCATGAATATTTCTCCCTATGTTTTCTTATGAATGTCTTATTGTTTACTTTGTACATTCACTCTTTCATCAAGTTTGATTTTAATTATGTAAGGTAATAATTGAAATTATTGTTGTTTTGTGGCCATCTCAGTTTAACAGTTTAAAACACTATATATTTTTTATTAAATCATAGATATGAACATTAATACAATCATGGGGTAAAATGTACTGCTTTTATATACAATTTGAAATATTTTCATCAAACTGGTTAACATAGCCTTCATGGCATTTTCTTAGTTATTGTGTTAAGTCATTTATATTCTACATTTAGTAAATTTCACATGTACCCTTGTAAGATGCACCATAGGTGTGGTCCCACCAGTTATACTCTCTCCACCCATTCTTCCCCCTCCCCACACTTTCCTTTCCATATTGAAAGGTTTTAATACTTTTGTATCAGTAATGTATATCAATTGACCTTAGAAGGAAAAGTTTATTTCTCAGCCATCTATTCTGTCTCACTATTCTCTATGTCTGATCTTACACTAGGATCACTCTGCTTTAATAACTATAATGTATATAACGGTAATCATTAAAAACAGGAAGTGCAAGACCAAATATTTTCAATATACTAAGGGATCTAAGTATCTTGCAGTATGTGTACCTAAATACACGAACAAATGCACAAGCATACACACAGCACTTTTTCCAATGTTCCTCCATTTTCTTAAAGATAGAAGACAAACACATGCCCAGAACCCCAACTCTACTTCACTCTCAAGATATTTGTGCAGGATTCTGATAATTGAGTCTGCTTCTGGTATTCCACTAAGCGTAATGTAGATGGTGATGATTGGATTTTGTATGGATTACCAGAGATCCCACCCTGTTGACCTTCTGATCCAGTTAAGCATTTAAATTAGATCACTTGATTAAATCACTTGCCTGGTGAGTAGGTGGGGTGGGTGGGATAACCTATAAAAGGGTTGAGATGCTGACACAACCTGCCAGTTGAAGAGGGTCTCAGAAAGGGCAACATCCTTCTGCCACTTGAAGTCTCGGAAGAGAGCCCTTGTGCTCATAGCTCCTGGAGACATGGAGGCTACTTCACTCGACAGGCAAGGTGAGTCTCATTTCAATCTCTTTCTCTTTTCTTTCTTTTCTTTTGAGACGGAGTCTGACTTTGTCCCCCCTCGAACCACGTAGAGTGTTGTGGCATCATAGATCCCAACAACCTCATACTTGTAGGCTCAAACAATTCTCCTGCCTCAGCCACCTGAGTAGCTGGGACTACAATGGCCAGCTATTTTCAGAGCTGAGGGTCTCACTCTAGCTAGGGCTGGTCTCAAACTCATGAGCTCAGGCAATCTGCCCAACTCATCCTCCCAGAGTGCTGGGACGACATGCACCCACAACAATGCCTGGCTATTTTTAGAGACCGGGGTCTCACTCTAGCTTGGGCTGGTCTCAATCTTGTGAGCTCAGGTGATTTGCCCACCTCAGCCTCCCAGAGTGCTTGGATTACAGGCTTGAGCCACCACGCCCAGCCCATTTCAATCTGTGTCCAAACCTCACACTTCCTCAGCCAAACACAGATGATACTGAAGTCTACTTGAGTTGATACACACCTGATACCATGTCACTTTCATTTCACACAGATCTCAACTTGAATTGTAATGGACTCCCACCGACAACACCCTTGGATTCCGGGGAGAAACTTCTGATAAGATGGCAGACACCTTATGGGGCTGGTGCTGGACTCTGGAATATGGGGAACACCTGCTACATCAATGCTGCCCTCCAGTGTCTGACATACACACCACCCCTTGCCAACTATATGCTGTCCCAGCAGCATTCTCAAACCTGCCATAGTCAGGAGTGCTGCATATTTTGTGTTATGCAGGCTCATATCATGTGGGCACTGAACTGTCCTGGCTATGTTTTTGCGCCCTTCCCTGAACTGACTGATGGCTTCCACAGATACAGGCAGGAAGATGCCCATGAGTTTCTGATGTTCACTGTGGATGCCATGAAGAAAGCATGTCTGCTCAGCCACAAGCAGTTCCATAGTCACTCTGAGGACACAACCATAATCGACCAAATCTTTGGAGGATACTGGAGGTCTCAAATCAAGTGTCTGCACTGCGATGGCGTTTCACACACCTTTGACCCTTACTTGGACATTGCCCTGGACATCCAGGAAGCTCAGAGTGTGAAGCAAGCTCTGAAAGAGTTGGTGAAGCCTGAGCATCTGGATGGGGACAATGCCTATCACTGCAGTAGGTGTCTGAGAAAGGTAGCTGCTTCCAAGTCTGTGAATTTGCACACTTCCCCCAAGGTCCTGACCCTCGTGTTGAAAAGGTTCTCACATTTCACAGGCAACAAGATTACAAAAGAAGTGCAGTATCCTAAGTGTCTTGACATGCGACCGTACATGTCTCAGCAGGGTGGAGGGCGCCTCCTGTACCTGCTTTATGCTGTGCTGGTCCATGCTGGGAGCACTTGTCAAAGCGGACATTACTTCTGCTATGTCAAAGCTGGGAATGGCCAGTGGTATAAAATGAATGATGCTGAGGTGACCGCCTGTGACATTTCTTCTGTCCTGCGTCAACCTGCCTATATCCTCTTCTACATCCAGAAAGAGACAGTGGGCCTGCACCAATAGGTGAGGAACCCAGAGCCTTAGAGACTAAAGACACAGACATATTGGCAAGGCAAGGGTGGCTCAAAAGTGACCCCTGCCTCAGTGTTCCTAAGCTGAAGGAGAATTTGGGGAAAACAACAACTGGAGAACTCTCCTTAGATGAGGGGAAACACAATGGAGCAAGCAAACGGACCAAAGGCTGAATTCAACATCAGAAAAAGAGTACAGCCTGCCTTCCAATGTAGTCATGATTCATCAGTCAAAATGCAAGAATGTCATCCCGAACAGGACAACACCGTGAGAAGCAAATCAGCCAGGGATGCATCAGAACGGCTATACCTCAACGCTGGCAAAGTCCCTTCTCTGGGAGGAAGGGCCAGGGGTACCGAGAGTGGGACCAAGCCAGGTACAAGGTCTCTGGTTGTGTTGATCATATTCATATCGTGGTTGATGTGGGTTCTGTATAGAATCAGTGTGAGAACGCAGGGTGTTCACTCATATCAACTGATTTTAATCAGACGTGGGATTTTGATGCAGAGAGTATTTGGATACACAGACCTTGGGGACAGTAGAGAATCTAAATGAAAGGTATTTGGACATTGAGGAAGAAAGGCCCTTTGCCTTGATGATGGAAGTTTTATGAACATGCAAAGGTTTTGGGGCCAACCCCTTCCTGAAGTCTTGACTACTTATTATTCATATATTGAAATGTTGTGACTGCCACCTCTACTCTGCCTGTATCAATATGTATATGAACCTGTTGGAACATGTATATTACAACCCTATTTTAACCATAATTTTTAGTTTGAAGTAATTAGGATTGCTAGAAATAAAAAAGTACAATATAACGTGTCATAGATGTAATAATTTTTATTAACATTGAAATCAATTTCAAAAGCTTATATACAGTGACATTAGATAATCACAACATACAAGGCTAACAGAATGTCCCCAATCTTGGTTTGCACTGAACACTTGCAAGGAGTCAAGAAGGCTCCCCTCAGGAAAGGTCACAGCTTCAGAGATGCAGAGCCCGGGCATTATCGGGACATGAAGAGTTTCATAGTTTTCTGTTCGTATTACAGTTTACAACTTTCTCCTGTGTGTCACCTCAGTTTCTTCCATAGTTAAAGTCATTAATGAACACCTTCCATGCCTGTTCAATAAACACCACTTGACACACAGCATGAGTTTACATAATTACAAGAAAAACACTCGGCGTCTCTCCATTTCCTACTTTATTTGTGGTCCCCCCATGGGCACAAGCTTCACAGCTGGGGAAGGAGTTTCTGCAGTGGCACCTGCCCTCTCCACAGTCCACTGCCAGGCCAGGGACTGGAGGCAGAGTCACCCACCCGCTGCTGTCTCAGTCTGTGTCACCATCCTCAGAGGAGGAGGAAAGCTGAAGGTCCTCATAGAGGACACTCAGTGGGCCCTGGGTGCATTGAACCTCAGACTTCTCTAATACAGACTGGTCCTGGGCAGGAGGGCCTGGCTTCTCAGGAGGGGAGGAGGAGGGAGCCATCAGGAGCCCGGAGCTCCACCATCCATTGTCCAGTCTCTTGAAGACCATCCTGAGAGGTGGAGCAGGAACATAGCTGGGTGATAGCACAGTGGGTTCGGTGCAGGCCTGGAGAAAGCTCAGGATAGGTGGGTGGTGTGATAGCTGCACATCAATGCTGGGCACCTGGGCTGATGTCTTCTTGGTCAGCTGAGGAGACACTTTTGCTTCAAATCCAGTTGCACTTGTCACAGGCTGGGCGGTCCCCAGAGGGTGCAGCTCTGGTCTCTGAGTGCTCTTCTGAGGAGTCTGGAAGGGGCTGAGTCTTGGTTTCTTTTGGAGACATGGCCCAGTGCAGATGGGGTTCTGACCAGATCTCTTCCCTGGTGCTCTGATGCTGAAATTCACATTCTGGCCCAAGCTCTGGGTGGCAGGTGGTGGGCCAGCCTGTGAGATTACCTCAGGACACTTGGCCTGTTCCCAGGGATTCAGGACATGGCCCAGGCCACGGGGTTTGGAGGCAGCCTGGGGAACAGCAGGGACACAATTGTCAGTCCAGCCGTGTGCCCTCTTCTCAAGGTAAAGAGCTTCATGGCCACGGTGTTTTAATGCAGGCCGGTGGGTATCAGAGAGAGCCACTGCCTGCTTTTGACTTGCTGCATTACTTGACAGGGAGTTCAGTGCCTGCATTTTCATGGGAGACACTGAACAGCTGGTGAAGGTCAGGTCACATTTGACAGGTGGTTGAATACTACGAACAGGGTCTAGCACAGGCCCCTTCTTCCTTGGGTTGACTGGCATTGGTCTGGTCAAAGTCTGTAGGAAAAGAAAACACATAGGTTAAAGACTTGACAGAAGCAACTCAAAATGAAAACTGTTCCAATCAAACAAGCAAGGGGCAAATAACCTGCAATGTAACAAAGTGATGACAAGCACATATGAACACGTCCTGAACACCAGGGATCGGCTCAATTCCACACTCAACTGGACACGTTACTACGTCATACTAGACGTTATCACCTTCCAAATGACTGGCTCCAGTTCATCGGAGCAGTACACAAACTGGAATCCAAGTGACCCACAAAGAGGGTGAACCAATCTCACACACAGGGGACGAGAAACAGGGTTCCATCAACTCTCTCACAGAGCAGGGGTCTGGAGTGACACGTGTCTGGGATACCCAGAAGACAAAAGGAGGGAAACAGAGTGCACTTACCCTCAAGGGGTCACGGGATTCCGAAGATTCCTTCCGATTCTGTGGCTTCCACCCTGGGGAGCTTCTGGGAAATACCCGGGGTAGAGGTGGGCTCTGCTGCTGCTCCTCCCTGCAGAACAGACAGGGTTAAACAAAAGCCACCAATTTCCTGCCAAACAGGGGAGAAACATTTCCAGGGCTCCATCCCACTGAATGTTGGGTGGGACAGGGATGGAAGCCCTGGCTCCCGGGTTCACCTGCACTCCCCTCATGGCAGACCCTCCCCTCTTCCACACAGCCCTCTTGCTTTCCCACTGAGGACTTTCACACTCACTCCATGGCCTTTCTGACTGTTGCAGGCAAAACTTCAGGAAGTGTCCTGGCCCCTCCTCTTACTAAACCATCAGGGTAGAATGAGCCCCTGGAGGGACACAGAGCCCCTGTCCATTTCTCCCCAGCCTTTCTGTCCTTTGTGGGGATGGTTTTGCACATGGTAATGATGGTGGGGACCCCCCCTCCTGGGGTTTCAGTGCGCAGGGAGAGGTTAGCCCTCCCACGATGCTCACCTGGGTTTCTGCTCCTTCTCTCTCTCACTCTGCTGACCGGGTTCTGGGTTCTTTAGGACCTGGGGCTGCCTTGGTTCCAAGTTCTCCTTCCCTCTGTTGGGAAACACGGGCTGTGGGCACAGGGCTCCAGGACATTTCCTGATGGGGCACCTCCTGCTGCTTGCCCTATGTCCAAAGGCCCCACACTCCTTGCATTTTATCTGTGGGAGGAAAAGGACAATGGGTAGTGATTCAGCAACAACCACCGGCAGCTGTCAATAGAAAGATGGAATTTTAATTTGAGCTGAATATTTGTTTTTAGAAAGGCAGCATCCTAGCGTGGCCAATTAAGCGCTGGGGTATTTGAGACAGGAGGTCGGACAGCGCCTGTGCCGCAGTGGGCAGGGAACCGGCCCCATATACCAGGGGTGGTGCATTCGAACCTGGCCCCAGCCAAACGGCAACAAAAAAATAGCCGGGCATTGTGGTGCGTGCCTATTGTCCCAGCTACTCAGGAGGCTGAGGCAAGAGAATCGCCTAAGCCCAGGAGTTGAGGTTGCTGTGAGCGGTGACCCCACAGCAATCTACTGAAAGAGATAAAGTGAGACTCTGTCGCTAAAAAAAAAAAAAAGACAGGAGGTCACTTACCAAATCCCAGGTTAGGGAACAACAGCAGAAGGAAAGATTTCAGGCTCTCAGGGTGAGGACAGTGAGTCACATGTCTACAACCGGACAACGCCTGGCTGCACCTGAATGACCTGCTAGGGTGTGTGTCTCACTCTCCCATCCTGTGAGCTAGAACCAAGCCAACCATCCTTGGATGGAAAACGACCACAGTCTGTTGACAGAGGTTTCTGTGATACATCCCAGTCTCTTAGGTCTACGTGACCTCTGTTCCCCCAAGGTCTGAGTCTCCACTTACCCTGGGATTCTCCTCCTCAGGTGGGGGAACCTTGCACAGTGCTGGACTCCTCTGCGGCTTCCTCATGATCTTGGCTTGACTGTCTGTTTTTCTGAGGGAGTGGGGCCTCATCTTCTTGGAGTTTCGGGTCAGGCTTCCTCAGGTTTTGAGGTTTGAATCTGCTGAGTCACACAGAAAGATATTAAGAATCTTTTATATTCACATAGACACAAAAGGCCCCCCTGCTCCTTCTTCCCTCATGAGGTCATGCGAGGACATCTAAACCAGTCACTCAAATGCTTTTCTCCCTAAGTGATAACCCACTCCCTGAGGGTTCATCTCCTCTCCCTTTCATAGCTCTCCCTGGAACAGGACCTGCCTTTGACCAAACTTGTATCAAGGATACATTTAGGAATTTACTCTTGAAGGGCTGATTCTGGAAACTTTGCTAGATCTATCATAGTTTCCCTTAGGGTCATGAAAGAAAATAAGTCCCAAGAATGAAATAACTATCGGGGCTACAGAAAACTGTACCTGTAATCCTGAGACACACATGTTTTAACATCAGAAATGAAATATGCTTTTCTGGGCGGCGCCTGTGGCTCAGTGAGTAGGGCGCCAGCCCCATATACCGAGGGTGGCGGGTTCAAATCCAGCCCTAGCCAAACGGCCACAAAAAATAGCCGGGCGTTGTGGTGGGTGCCTGTAGTCCCAGCTACTTGGGAGGCTGAGGCAGGAGAATTGCCTAAGCCCAGGAGTTGGAGGTTGCTGTGAGCTGTGACTCCACAGCACTCTACCAGGGGCAATAAAGTGAGACTCCGTCTCTAAAAAAAAAAAAAGCCTGAAACATGCTTTCCTATAAAAATTTGAATTGTTGCTCTGCATGTTAAAGTCTGCCATTTTCAAACACCTATTCATATGGAGATTTTTTTTTTCCTGTTGAACTAGAACTTCATGGTCTACATTCTCTCATTTGTAAGTCTCTCTTTTCAGAACTCACTCGCTAAGTACTTTCCCATAAATGTGTAATGAGTAGATTTGAAGACATAATAAACAAGTGATATATTTAGGCTTTCAGTGTCCATGCCCCAAACCACCACATTTCTAAAACTGTTCATCCATCTTCTCTCAAGATCATGATGCTGGATATATTTCTTTTAGAATTTGAAAATTCATGAAATAATTGACATTTAAACTCAGCCTTTTATGGCTCTTTTCCATGAAAAACAACTGCAGAGTATACAAATAAAAACCCTTACTCTTTTTCAAAAGTATAATCTGAAGAACAAATTAATGAAAGCAACCAACCTTATCCAGCCCTTCACCTCCTAAGTCAGTAGATCCTCACAGGTGGCTTGTTGATCCTGGACAAACCCTGCTGGACTCAGAGCAACTTCCAGGACGTCTGCAGGAGCCAAAGTGGTGGATTCCTCCTGCCCAGGCTATAATCATACAGTCCTGACCAGACCCCACCCTTCTCCCACTCACACCTTGTATTGTGGCCCAACCTAATCAACTCAATCCAATCATGTCTCACTTAATGGTCTCCAGAAAGTACCATTTTTCAAAGGAATTTTGGCTCAAGGAATAAAGAGGATTGACATAAAGTCTGTGTCGGGGCACTGAAGAATTCAAGGGGAGAGTGTCTTCCCGAGCAAATCTTTGGTCCATATTTATTATCAAAAAGCAGGGGAAAAGTAGTTCAAAGTTACTTATTAGAAATCAGCAATAAAAAAGGCAAACAAGGGAAGTTTCAGACAGATTTCCTCCAACTTGTTTTTGCAAAACTTCAGACCTTGAACATGACCTCTCCCTCCAGCATCAAGAGACCTGTGGAATCTGGAGAATCTTTACAGTACCATTAGCTGAGTATTCCCACACCTCATATACTTTCTCTCTTGGAGGCCACTTTTTCTGACCTGCGTGTTGTATGCAACTCAGATGCCATTCTCATGATTCTTTAGGTCTCTCAAACAAAAAGCGAGTCTTTTTTTTTTTTTTTTTTTTGAGATAGACCCTCACGCTGCCCCCCTGGGTAGAGTGCCATGGCATCACAGCACAGCAACCTCCAACTCCTGGGCTCAAGCGAGTCTCCTGCCTCAGCCTCCCAAGTAGCTGGGACCACAGGCGCCCACCACAATGCCAGGCTATTGTTTGGTTGCAGCTGACATTGCTGTTGGGCGGGTCCGGGCTGGATTCAAACCTGCCACCTTAGGTGTACGTGGCTGGCGCCTTAGCCACTTGAGCCACAGGTGCCAAGCCTAAAAAACGAGTCCTTTGTTAAGACCGGGGCTCCAGCTCGGCAGACATGGTACCCTCATGGTCTGTGGGTACCTGGAGGCCAGGCTCCCACAGGTGGGACTGCTCTTTCAGAGGGAGTGAGCACAGGGGTTTGGGAAGACTTAAGAGAGAAACTGTGAGGCGCTGAATTCAGCACAAACACTTTGATCTCATAGGACAGAAAAAGTCTCTCAGGGAGGTGAAGGGAAAATTCACCTCCCTCCCTCCCCTCTCATTTCTCAGTTTGGCACGCGGCACCTGCACTCAGGCTTCCCAGGGGCTTAATTGTTCATCTTCGGGTTTGTGTGCACTGTCTAATTGGGGTCAGACTTAACCGCCTGCACCTGGCCTTGTTCCTGTTCAAGATTTTGTGTTAGGATCAAAAGTAATGATGAGTGATAAAAGTAAGAAGTAAATCAATGCAATTAAAGTAGTTAGTTAAAGAAATAGTTTGGTTAGAAACTGCAAACTCAGCAAGAGCCATGACAGAAGGGTTCAAGCGTCTCCCCCTTTAAGGTATGTAATAAAAGTGGAACTAGCTCCACTGAGGGGCTGATTCATAGTCCTCGCCTGTTAAGGGGGACAGTCCCCAGACCCAGCTCTTTAAAAAGCTTTCTCTCCGTGTCTCAACATTTCATTTTTCCGTCATCCTCTTGTCTCTGCCGCCACTGGGAGGGAACTCCTGGTAATGATTGGGTCACTTCGGAGTGACATGAACACTTACACCACTACACAACACAAATGCAGATTTGATTTCTGATTTAATTACTTCCTGCGTCTTAGACAACTTCAATAAAATCTATTTCAAATTAAAGAAATTAACATCCCCTCCCCAAAATACTGTCTCCATTATTTTGAAAGGAATCTATTCTGAGCAAAAGAGAATAGAAAAAAATGGTTTCTTGGTTCTCCCCCTCCCTTTTTAGGCAAGACCTCCAATAAGTATACTAAGAGCTGAGAGTACACGCCCTCCTTTTTTTTAGGACTCTTAAGTGAACTTTTCTCCTCCGGGCCTCTCATCTAATGTATTAACACACTATTCTATTACTTTGTTTATTGACTGCACACCAAACTGGACTAGTTGCAGAACCGTAAGTCAAGGTTCCATTTTCTCACAAATCAACATGTGGAAGGAGAACTAACCTGAGTGGAAATGGTGGGAAAAGAAGAAGGAATGAAGGACAAAACACACAAGAGACAAAAGATAGGATGGGGTGGGCAGGTCTGATGCACCTGCAGACACCAGCCAGCACGGAACTGTGGAAGCAGCATTGTTTATAAAGTATCCTTAACAAGGTAAATCTTAACAACTGGGGTAAAGATTACCTGTAAGGAGCAAAAGCTGTGTCTTTGCCAATAATAAGGAAATTGTGTGCAGGCGTCCTCAAACAACGGCCCACATGCAGCCCGCCAAGGACATTTATCCCACCCACCGGGTGTTTTTGCCACCGCTTCCTGTCCTTTTAAACGACAGTCCAGCCCTCTAATGGTCTGAGGGGCAGTGAACTGACCCCCCGTTTAAAAAGTTTGAGGAGCCCTGAGGGGCTACATAACTTCTGTCAGGTGAAAAGAATTTTATTAAAGGAAGAGATGTGGCTGGGGCATTTCCCATGCTGTGGGGACCCTGCCACCTCACAGCCCATTCCCCACACCCTTTGAATTTTAGTAATGAATGCTAAATCCACAAAATTTCCTTATGTACTGTCATATGAAGATCTCTCAGATGGGCCAGACACCCACTGCCAGAATTCAGAATTTACGATCATTTTAAGATTAAAAATTCCTTGACACAATGCAAGAGAAGGTGTTGCAGGGGCATGTGGATGTACTTAAGGGAAGAGTTATATCTTCATGTGCTTGCATCACTAGTAATAATAATTTTATAAGCTTAAAACCAATACACCGGAATTAGTTATAAGTAGGCTAGGAATTGAATTAAAATGATTGCACAGGATGGGCAAAGGAAAACAGAAACAAGACAGAAGTAGATGTGAAAAATCCTGAGCCTAGTGCAATGTACAGCATTCGCATTTAAATTTAAGAAAAAATTTATGAACTTTGAGAATCAGCTTGCTGAAATTTCACCCCTCCCCCACTGTGACTCTGGGGCCATAGAAGTCTCTAAACAGATGAGACTGGCTCAGATGGGTGAGGCTACCCGCTCTGTAAGAGGGAGTGCTTTTGTAAACTTAGATATACGGAATGTTACAACTTTGCTAAAGAAGACAAGATTTGGCTCAGCGCCTGTGGCTCAAGTAGCTAAGGTGCCAGCCACATACATCTAAGGTGGCGGGTTTGAATCCAACCCAGGCCCGCCAAACAACAATGATAGCTGCAACCGAAAAGAAATAGCCAGGCGTTGTGGTGGGCACCTGTGGTCCCAGCAACTTGGGAGGCTGAGGCAGGAGACTCGCTTGAGCCCAGGAGTTGGAGGTTGCTGTGAGCTATGCCATGGCACTCTACCCAGGGGGACAGCTTGAGGCTCTGTCTCAAAAAAAAAAAAAAAAAGAAAAAGGCAGCAAGATTTGCTCTGGACCAGGAAAGGAGATAAACTCTCTTTGTGTCTGTCAACTTGGTATGACCAGAAGTGTCTATGTGTCTGAGCAACGAACTTCTTGAGTGTTAATTGTCACTCTTGTGATTTGTGTGGTGGCTGAACTGGGCTCTGTTCTGACGTCCTGCTCTCGGACTGATCTCACTGGCCCGTGCTCTGTGTTCAAGATCATAAAAACCTCAAACCCATAAAAGTAAAAAGTAAATCCATTCAATGAACAGTATTAGTTAAAAAAATAATTCAGTTGGAAAAATGCAAACATAGCAAGAACCATATCAGAATTGTTTGACTTTCCCCATGAGATTTACGACTAAAACAATGCTGTATGTATGAGATAAAGACGGAGCTAGCCTAGGGTGGGAGGCTGCATACGTGTTAAGCCTCACAAGGAAACATACAAAGTCTCCTGGCCCAACTTAACTCTTAAAACCTTCCCTTTTCTCTGATTTTTCATTTTATTCGCCTTCCATCAAGCCACAGGGAGGAAACCCATGGCATCCTTCAAGCTGGAACCCGACGTTGGCAAAGGTACCTGTAGTTCCCCCTCTCTCATCCTGGGCCTCAAAAGGACTCAGTTGGCCACTTCCAAATCCTTAAATTTATTTTTCTGGAAGGTCCTGTGTAATATTCTGTGCCTTTGCTTCACGATTGTTGATGTATTTTTGCTCCTTCTGAGTCTCTAGCAGTTTTTTTTTCACAGTCAAACCTAAATTTGGGGAGAGGGAGGTAGGGACGAACATCACAGCCTGTTCGGATTACCTATTAAAAACCTCAATAAATACATATGTTTCATTATATTTTCCGCTAAAAATTTTACAGCAGAAGGAACAAAACACATAGGAACAGCCCAGGAAACGAAAAGCCTTTATCGCTCTTTATGGAGAAACACCTGGGTGACCCTGCAGCGAAGCTGCCTCCTCAGCATTCAGGGATCCCTTCCCAAAGCTGCTTCCTCCCTTTGGACCCTGAGCGCCAAGTTCACAGGACGAGTAAAAGCAAGGCTGACGCGCCCTCTGCCGACAGAGAGTGGCAATGCAAGACGTGAATCTGAGGCCCTGACTTGAGGCGATCAGATTTTTCAATCCTTTTATTTTGGAAGTTTAAACAGAAATGCAGCGTATATCTTCTGTCTTGATGAAAGTGGACAGAAAGAAGGCAAAGGCTTGGTCAGAATACAAAAGAGGATGGAGCATATTGCAAGTACAAGTTGGATCTTTCAGATGTAGAGCACAAGTGTCTTAATTCTGTAATTGTGTTAAAGTGAAGGCTGTGTTGTTTAGTAGGATGTAAGCACTCCAATTTGTACAGATAATCAACACATTGAATCCCATAATGGCATACATGGATGTATGATCTATGTACAATTGACTGAATTTAAAAAATTTAAAAAAAAGATTAAAAGCAAAAAAAAAGAAATACAAAAGAGGATTGATTGGTTCTTATGGGAAAGGAAGAGGAGGTTGAATAGGAGAATGCTGTGTGACCCTTACACGGTGAGGAGCTGCCCCTAAGCCTCGCTCTCCGTTTATTAAGGAAATGAAACTGCAAATCCTTCAGGCTAGGCTTCCAGGTTCCCACATGACTTGTTTAAAATAATGTGATGTATCAATTTCACCCAGGGATGTGTCCATATAGTTGGCCTGAGGAAGGCTGATTGTTCAGGGATGGTGCTAGTTTGTGAGAACCTCCAGTCATCCGTTTGTATCCTGGGAAATTTTCCCTTGAGTATTAGGTTCAGTGTTAAAGAGCAACACATTTGAAAGACAATACATTTCTAAGCTCAGGATCAAAGCAGTGATTCGCACTTTCTCAGAACTTCCACTTCACTTGTGGAAAGCTACATTGACTCAAATGGAAGAAGGGCTTGTGTGTTGGCTTAGAGGTTCGGGTCTTTTCTACGTGGTTGTTTTACCAAGTAGCAGTAACGGGAGGATACCTGTGTCCCTGTCTGTGTCTCTAAGTAGCAGTAACGGGAGGATACCTGTGTTCCTGTCTGTGTCGTGACTCAGGAATGACCTGAACAAAAAATGTTATCATGACATGAACTTCCACCCTCACTCAGAGAGGCTTCAGGGACAAATTTCAAGGAGGTATCTGTGGGGTCAGAGAGCAGAGTTGCGGCTCCGCGCCTGTGGCTCAAGTGGCTAAGGCGCCAGCCACATACACCCAAGGTGGCGGGTTCAAATCCAGCCCAGCCCACTAAACAGCAACAATGGCTGCAACCCAAAAATAGCTGGGCATTGTGGTGGGTGCCTGTGGTCCCAGCTACTTGGGAGGCTGAGGCAGGAGACTCGCTTGAGCCCAGGAGTGGGAGGTTGCTGTGAGCTGAGATGCCACAGCACTCTACCCAGGGGGACAGCTTGAGGCTCCTGTCTCAAAAAAAAAAAAAAAAAAAAAAAAAAAAGAGAGCAGAGTTGCCATAGTCTCTGGCCTCAGGAAGCCTCTCAGAGGCTGCGAGAAAAGACAATGGTTTCTAGCAAATGTCTTTGATATTGCCCCCAATAACCCATTACGTCCAACTGATGCCCCTCTGAGAAACAAGAAAGCTGGGGTTGAAGACTTCTGAAGTGTCCAAACTGGGGCTGAACAGACACAAGTGGTTTTGGCAGAACATGGAATGCGGGAAGCTGTGCTGTGTAGATAAAGCTGTTGAAATCAGGAGAGACTCGGCCAGGGCTCCTGACTCTCTACCACATGCCAGGGAGAGCTCATGCAATCTACTTATCAAAATGTGTAAAACATAACACAAAATTTATCAAACTATTAGATTTCCTGCAACAGGTTTGATTCCTTCAACATTTGCAGGTATTGAGGTCTTGAAAAATGTTCAATGTAATTTCTTACATCATTTACATTCAGTATTTCCAGTTCCAAAGCACAAGCACTTATATGCCACATTTGTAATGAGTACACATTTTCACAAAATATTGAATTATTTGCTAAATTGTGTTAAAAGTGTATTTTTACCTCCTTTTGTGGCACTAAGAGTGTTTCATCCAACGAGAAACCTCACATGCGTCAGAGGTGTTGTTCTCTGAGTACAGGATTTCTCCCGACAATTCATTTCATACCTCCTTTTGTATCATGTATTTGTTATGTCTGGAGAGAGTCCAATGCCCCTGTAAAGACTTTATTCCCATATTTCCTGTCTTAGCAACTAATTATCACAGACTTTTCTGGCATATGCCAAGCCTGGTGCTTGCTAGAATATTGCTTCCCTTTATCTACAGAACAGTTGTTCTCCCAGGTAGAGTTTTCTTTGGTTAGTAAACAATACACTATGACAGTCCCATCTGAATTACAGACCTAAGAGTATCTCTCCTCTATGTGCTTTCGTGTACCTGAAGGCAGAGCTGGTTTTGAATACCTTAAAATTAATAACATCGATAGTTTAAGGTTTCCTGTGTCATGTATAATCAGATCAATCGTGCATGGTTGTCAGATATATCAATCCCCCGCCATACGAATTCACGCACACCATGTGAGGAGTAAGAATAAGGATTCTTCCATAGTGATTCCAATATTTCTTCAACATGGAAGGCATCAGGTGTACTTAAGTGTTAAAGCTATGGATCTACTCTCTTCAACAGTTCTTACCTCCATCGTTGATAATGCCATGTTATCTAACACCAAAAGATTTTCTGAAGACATTCTTAATTTTCTATTTCTGTGAATGGTCTCAGGTTGTCTAAGATTCATATGTTGGCTGAAGGATTTCCTCACAAGGTGGAATTTGTATGATTCGTGTCCAGTGTGAATTCTCAGTGCAGTCTAAGGCCAGAGGTTGAAGTGAAGGTTTTCCCGTATCAGTGACATTGCTAGGGATTCATGCCATGTGGAATTTAAATGTAGTTTGTAAGGCCAGATCTTTGCATAAAGGTTCTCTGAGATAGATGGCATGTCATCTAATGTCAAAACATTTTCTGAAAATATTTATTGTCTTTCTACTGTGAACTGCCTCATGTTGCCTGAAGTGATGACCTTGACTAAACACTTTCCCTCAGGCTTGACACCCATAGCACAGTGGTTATGGTGTGGGCCACATGTACCAAGGCTGGTGGGTTCAAACCCAACCCAACCCAGGTAAACAACAATGACAACTGCAACAAAAAAATAGCCAGTCGTTGTGGTGGGTGCCTGTAGTCCCAGCCACTTGGGAGGCCGAGGCAAGAGAATTGCTTAAGCCTGAGTTTGAGGTTGCTGTGAGCTATGATGCCACAGCACTCTACCCAGAACAACAGCTTGAGACTGTCTAAAACAAAACAAACAAACAACAAACACACACACTTTCCCTCACAGATGGTGTTCATATGGCTTCTCTCCAGTATGAATCCTCCTGTGCTTTCTAAGGCCAGAGCTTCTACTAAGTAATGTCCCACCTTGATGTTAGTCTCATGACTTCTGTCAGGGTGCTTCATCGCTTACTAGGATTGAGAAAATGATGCAATCATCCCCTTCCTTCCCTAAGCAACAACAACCTAAATTAGTGGGTGCACAGGTGCAGAGCCCAGCTTAGGAACAGACTCTCTTAGACATAGCTGAGACTTGGGCAACCCCAGCCGCCCGGATGCCGAAACCAGGCCAAGCTGGGGCGGAAACCCAGGAAGCCGTCCCTGGCGTCGCTTCCGTTTCCGCTTCCCACGTGTTTTCTGACCACGCCGCAGCCCCAGAGGCCACTGAAGCTTCTCCCCGAGCTGCTCCCGGCTTTGAAAGCTGCTTTAGGCTCGGCGCCTATAGCTCAACCGGCTAAGGCACCAGCCACGTACACCTAAGGTGGCGGGTTCGAGTCCCCAGCCCGGACCCGCCAAACAACAATG
>NW_003852469.1:219243-234698 GCF_000181295.1 Otolemur garnettii | reverse complement strand
AAAAAAAAAAAAAAAAAAAAAAAGAAAGCTGCTTTAGATCCTATCGCTGGATTCCTTGTCATTTTACCTTTCGACAGGAGTGCAGTTGACCCGGCAACCTAGGAGAGTGTTTGGCACGAGGAACACAGACACCCTGAGCTTGTGCTAAAAATCTCTCCAGCGATGAACCTGGTGTTAAAACTCGGACAGACACTTGAACAATCCTAAAGCTCTCCACCCGGACACCTCCCGTCTCTTCCACTCTGAGTAATGCAGATCACCGTGGACACACAGTGGCTGTGGGCTCTGAAAGTGCATCTCGTCCAGGAACACGTCTTAGCGTGCAGGGAGGAGGAACGGGTTTGACAGATGGCCTCAGAAGTGGTCCCAGGTCCTTATGGGTTCCCAAGGTTAGGGTCAACTGCGAGGCACCTACTTCTTGTCTGATTGGGGCAGCAAACCCGGTGCCCTTAGGAGGGAGGCTCAGGTCTGGCCAACAGTGACCCCAGGCGCAGACTCAATAGTTCTCCCACTGGTCTCCGCCTGGCAAGGCACACGGTGGAGGACTGGGGCAACATAGGTGGGAGAGGTATGGAACAAAATCTGGTGGCTACACTCCTCCTGCGTATTAGGCCAAATGCCTCGACAAAACAGGATCGCTAAACATACGCATAGGAGAAATGGAAATAGACATTAAATATACGTTCAGGTGGAGCTCAACGGAGATTCAAGGTGAGGGGTTGTCTCCTGCAATGCTCGAGGCACCAGAAGTTCTGGGATCTGCTGGCAGCAATCCGGGAGGCCATGAGGCCTGTGGGCTTCTTGTCCAAACCCGAGAACCAGAGAACCCTGGGAGGTAATAGTGTAACTCGCAGTCGAACGCTACAGCCTGGTGAGCTGTGCAGATGCCCGCAGGCAGGCAAAGTTGAACTTCCCCTGCCACGCAGAGATGAGATTCCCACTTCCTCTGCCTCTCCATCTTGGCTGTCAATAGACTGGGGGAATATACACATCGACCAGGGCAGATCGTCCTCACCCAGTGTTCTCATTGAAATGCACATGACTTCTGGAGATGCCCCCACTGGCTCACTCAGGAATGTTTTCCCAAACATCTGGGTCACGTTGACACTCAGCATAATGTTCCAAAGCCCCCGAAGGTCTTCCTACAGCCATGCGTACCAGACATCGTCTCACCTCCTACGGTAACAGAAGGAAACTTGGCTCCAGAGACAGAGTCGCGACAGCACCTCAGCCAAAAGAAAATCTTCAACAAGTGTGTAAAAGTCTCCAGGCAGCTTCCTGCTGCTGCCAGGTCCGGCATGTGCAGCAGCGACCTGGTTCCTTCAATAATCCAGAACACTAGACAGTCTGTCCAGAAGCTCAAAGCACAGCCCTCCTGAGAGCAATCCTGGTAGGGAAAGGGGATCCTTTCGCCAGCCCTCACCTGTCCTCTTTGGGTTCTGCAAAACCCCTCCCTTGATCAAGTCTCCATTCATTTAAACTATGTGAACGTGTGTAGGCAGTCTGTTACCATTCCTTGGGTGGTCAACATAAGCAACTTCCAGAGCTTCTACTGTACGTATCTGCGAGAGTGCAAGAAGCATGACGTTCAGAATGAGCGTACTGAGGTTCAGGGTCCAGTGTCTCAGACTGTACCCTAAAGTCATGTGAGAACATCTTGGCAGGTTTTCTGTAATGTGACAACCAGACACACAAGAGGGGCTGGGAATGAAACGTGCATTTTAACTTTTTCAAGTGAGGAAAAGGAGGAAATGGGTTGTCACAGACGTATTTTGGACCTAACTTTGTGAATCTGAAATGAAAATTACTTTGGCCTTCTTGAAGCATTCATCTATACTTAAAAATAGACCTTGTTATGACTCATCACACGCCATAACCTGGACCTACCACAATCACAGTGACAGCATGTTTTTGTCAGCCTATGTACACATGAAAAGGCAGGTTGCAGGGAAGAAAGATCAGTAAGAATCAGACTCTGGACTGTTTTCTCCATCACAGAAGAAAAATGCCCATGTAATTCCCTCTTGGAAAGTTAAAGGTGATCTGTTTAGAATGAAGTTGCAAATACATCCATTTCCAGAAAAGACAGAGGAAAAGTCTCATTTCAAATACGTGAGTCACAAACACACAGGCAGAGTGCTCACAAGCCACAACACAGTAAACAAATCTGAGCACATCATCTTTCCTGATAATCTAGAAATAACATCTCATTCATTTTATGATTAATGATTCCCTTTAATAATAAAGGCTGCTTCATTAATTCCCCCCAGTCTTCCAGCAACACATCTTTGCAGGACTATCAGATTTTCCAAAAAATCTTTTTTCTGTAGAGAATGTAGGCGATGAGCACCCAGACGGCAGTGGCGACTATGTTCTGAATTAAGTGCTCCTTGTGCGACTGGCTGTCCTCCAGCTTCCACTGAAAGGGGAAGTAGTCCTTGAACACCTCGTGGCCCACGTACACCAGGATGGAATTCATTCCTTCAGGAGAGACACAGAAGGCAATGTTTTTCTGTTCAACCTAGGTAATTCTGGGAAGTAGTTCAGCCAAGAAAACAAGCATGCACTTCTACATTACCAGCTACTGCCAAAAATAAGTGATGGGTACTTTAGATATTTAATTATAAACTACATTAAAAATTATGAGAAAATGTTCGCCCTATAACAATGTAATTTTTGAATACTAAATTTAAAAGGAAAACTAAAATTATTAATTTATATTTTCTAGACAGACAGTGTGATGTCCAAGGAACATAACTGTTACTAGAATCAAAGGCTGAAATGAGTCACTGAAATCATTTGCTTTCTCTCAGTCCTCAGGCAGAGCTGCATCCCTCATATCACCTCTTCACGTGTTTGCTAATGCACGCAATTCAAGGTAGTGCCTTTACATAAAGAAAGTCAGCACAGTCCTGTTATTAAGCAGGAGAAGCTGATGCTATGCCTGAATCATTCCTGGAACTTCCCAATCCAGTATTTCCTGAAGAAGTGAGTGAGGCTCATAATCCAGCACACAACTCCACAACCTAAGTGGGTAAAAATGGGTGGTCTGCTCAGGACAGCCTCTACTGCTTCCTCCAGAAGCTTGTTTCTTGGGATACGCTGCCAGGGCAGTGGCCCAAGGCCCAGTGCTGACAACTTTCAGGAGGTCTTTGGCCAGCCTGTTGGGGGCTAGAGGCAACTCACCTGGATAAAAGAATGGGGCTCCTGTCCAGAGCCCCTTCACATCCACCACCGGGTACAGGACGAGCAGGATGAAGAAGGCAAAACAGCTGAGTGTGGTGACGTAGGAAATGGACCTGGAGAGGTGGCAGGAAGATCTCAGTGCCCACAGGGAACGCACTGGATTTGAACATGACACACTGTCGGCATTAAAATGGCGTTTTTCTGTATACCTACCAGAGATTTTTGTTTACTGGAATAAAGCCTTCGTTTTCGGAAACTTTAGTCAAAGCAACAGAAATAAGCCCCTACAATGGGGGGAAGGAGGTTAAAGTTTCATATTATTATCTTCATAAAACAATGTGTTTCAAGACCAAAATACATCAGTTATTTAATTGCTTAGAGAGGGCTGAAAAGTGTGCCTTATATTTAATTGAAAACATATTTTCTAAATGTACAACTGAAAGTCCCTTTAAAAGGACTTTTCAACGCTCCTCTGAGTTGAAGAAAATAAACTGACCAATTACAACAAATCCTGAGAGAAAATATGATAGCAAGGTTGGGGGTAAAATGAACAGTCAGTCAACCTCCCAGTTCTTTTTTCACTTGTAAATCTGGAGCTTGATGTTTGGAACCCTGCTGCTCCAGGCCCAGACCTTCTGATGCGCCCCCCACGCATCCTGCTTCTCTTGACATTCCTGGCTGGCTGTGTGATGAAAAACACTGCCTTAACTTACACTGACATTTTCCTAAGAAAATAAACCTGTGCATTCAGGTGTAAGGTCTGTTCCTCCCTGTCATTCAAATGAAGAATGTCACCCGATACAGTGTGACGTGTGACGGCAACTGCTATGCCCGTGCTTTGTTTTAAACGCACACACGTGACGAGAAGGAATTCCATTACTTACTAGAATGCAACACCAGCCAGCAAATCTCATCAGGATGTCTTTGGTCTGGTCCTTGTAATATAACAGTATTTTTCCGGCCTGGAAAAGAAAACACAACACATGAAGAGAATCACCCAAGAGATTTTATTTCATGTTCACCCCACTGTCTTACTCATCCCACAGACAGAGCATTTGTGGGAGACGAAGGACCTGGGAGGAGGAATGAAACATCACACCCCCCCGACTGGTGAAGGAAGACAGAGGAACACGGGGCCAGGGAGGGAGAGGAGGTGCCACTGAGCTGAGGTACCAGCAAGAGAGGGCTGGGGAAAAGCACTCTGATCAGAATGGAGTGGTGTGCACAGATCCTTGCTGAAAAGAACGGGGGAGCAGAGCAGCCTCTCCAAAGTGGCCTGAAAGGAGGTGGTGCCAGGAAGGCTAAAGAAAGGTGTCTGGCAGGCTCTGTGAGGCTCATGTCCAGGCAGGCAGGGGCTTTCCTGCGAGGAGAATGCCCTCAAAGTTTGACGAAGGCCAGCTCAGACCAGGCTGCGAGGTGGCCCCGTATGACAGCACAATGGAAGAGGGGCCGGGACAGGGTAGAATTAGAGGCAGAGAAACATTTTAAAAACTGTAAAATAAGGATCTTGCATAATATCCCTCTGATATTAGGAACTAATTTCTGATAATCTCAAGACAAAGTTTTGATAATAGTTTTAATAGCAGCTAATATTTATGAATGTTATATGTGGGCCACTTCTCAGAACTTCACACAAACTCTTATATTTCATCCTCACAACCCCTTTATGAGGCAGAGCACCAAGGGGCATGCAACGCGCCCTGGGGTGCCGGCCAGTGAGGGCAGCGTTGGATGCAAAGCCAGGGCGGGCAGTGCCAGGGCGGCACCCAAGCTCCACCCTGCTCAGCTGGGCAGATTCACCCGCTCAGCACGGGCAGGGATTAAATGAGCACGTGCAACGGCACAGTGTGCACCACAAGGCGCAGCACAGGCAGGGATTAAATGAGCACGTGCAACGGCACAGCGTGCACCACAAGGCGCAGCAGAGGGAGGGGCAGTGTTTTGTTTTTTTTTTTTCAGACAGTCTCACTTTGTCACCCTCAGTAGAGTGCAGTGGTGTCATAGCTCACAGCAACCTCAAACTCTTGGGCTCAAGCAATCTTCTTGCCTCAAGTTTTTCATTTTTAGTAGAGACAGGGTCTCGCTCTTGCTCAGGCTGCGAAAAGTTGTGAGCTCAAGTGATCCACCCGCTTGGCCTCCCAGAGTGCTGGGTTTACAGGTGTGAGCCACCACACCCAGCTGAGGGGCAGGATTGCAAAGGGTAAAATTAGTCATCAAAAAGCACAGCTGACCCTGAACAACGTGGGTGTGGATTTCCTTCCACCTCCGTCACCCACAGACAGTGCGACCAGCTCCTCCTCCTGCTCTGCCCACTCACCATGGAGATGATGGGGGGACCGTTGTGAAGATCCCCATCCACTCAGTGAACAGTAAATACAGCTCTTGTGATTTTGTAATAACCTTTTCTCTTCTCTACCTTACTTGAGTGTAAGAATACAATAAAAAAATATAAAACATATAAAATAGTGTAAACTGTTAGTGTTATATAACAGTTATGCAGCATAACTGTGAGTTAAAAAGCCAGTATTAACTGGCTTTGCAGTATAAAATAGTGTAGACTGTTTGTGTTATCAGTGAGACACCTGGTAGGCTATTAGTAAAATTTTAGGGGAATCAAAAGTTACACATGTATTTTAAATCACATGAGGGCCAACTATATATAGGCAGTCTCTGTGTTATGAACAAGACAGGTTCAGTGGGTTTGTTCTGAAGTTAAATGTGTATGTAAATCGGAAAAGGCACATTTAGCTATTGCCTGTCACAGCCTCCATTCATAAGTCAGGCGTTTGGAACTCAGGGGCAGCCTATGTGTTTTAGATGATGCCATCCCACGGGGGAGCCACCAGCCACAGGTAACTATTTAAATTTCAAGTCAAACTGACTAAAATTCAAAACGCAGCTGCTCAGACCCACTCATCATGCTCAGAGTACTCAGCATCTTCCCTGAAGAGGGGCCGCCCACTGGATAGCACAGATGAGGTTTTCATCATCACAGAAAGTTCTAGTAGCGCTGCTTTACAAGCTCTCCCCCTCCAGGATGGCTCCCTTCACACAACAGTTTCAAACACCAATATGGAGAACTTTAGGAAGAAAAATCTCAACTGCTCAGAGTTTTAACTAACTCACAAGTAAGATAAACCAAGAATAACTTATGTTGACTGTGGCATAAAATACATATACCCTAAAGCCATGT
This sequence comes from Otolemur garnettii, assembly GCF_000181295.1. Classification (NCBI taxonomy): domain Eukaryota; kingdom Metazoa; phylum Chordata; class Mammalia; order Primates; family Galagidae; genus Otolemur; species Otolemur garnettii. Next base: position 228,319 of record NW_003852469.1, on the reverse strand, counting down.
GAAGTATTGATAAGGTTGAAAGTCTGTGCCCCTCCAAAATTCCTATGTTGAATCCTACTCACAGGGTGATAGTATTAGAAGGTGAGGCCTCAAGGAAGTGATTCCATCCTAAAGGTTCCACCCTTACAAATGGCCTGGGGGCAGCGAGTTCAGACTCTGCCATCCACCTCTCCCAAGGGAGGACTTGGCTTTGTTCCCACTGAAGGATACACCATTCATGTGGTAACTTGGGGCAGTGACTGGACCCTCACCTAACAAACTGCCAGCTCCTTGATCTTGGACTTCCCAGCCTCGAGAACTTTGAGAAGTAAATTTCTGCTCTTTAAAAATTACCCAGTCTGGGTATTTTGATATAACAGCACAGACTAAGACAGGTGCACACAAGAGAAACGTGACTTCTCAGTGTTACCAACATTCACTCACACACACACACTGCCCAGGGAACATTTTACCCAGAAACTGCCACACTAAGGTGACTTAATGTTTTTGAAACTGTTAAGAATTACATCTAATTATTTAAATGTGATGAATTTCAGCAACTTCTAGTTTTATAAAATCTGTTGAACAAAATAGAATCTATTAGATCTGTAACACAGAAGAAGATATATTTCTAATTATGTTATTTTAATGAAATGGTTTTTGAATTAGTGATGAATCCATAATCATAAACTTTCAGGAAAAAGTATTCTAATGGTATGAACAAATACCTGAACTCCTAAAAAGGCCATCACAATGGAGTTGATGGTTCCCAGAATTCCTTCTGGATCATAGGCCACTTCTGTGTGATAAAGCACCTGAACAAAACAGAGTAAGAGGGTCACTCACTCACCCACTGACCACAAAAATGCACAGTCTTAGACCAGATGCAAACTTCAGTACTCCATGTTTTTGGCTTTGGGTCAGAAATTCAGTGCCAGCATATGGAGACTGTGGGCTGTGACACTCAGAAGAGAATGCAGAGCCCCAGACACAAGCCTGGTCTAGCAGCAGCCCCTGTCCAGCTGACAGGGCAAAGAGCGCCAGGCCCCAGGCCTTGGTGGTGGTGCATCCCTGGCAAGTTTCACGTGAAATGCTAACACCCTCCTAATTTTCAGACTGAGTCTTTCTGATCCTATTGTTAACGTCAACAGCTTCCCGTCTTTTTTTCAGGCAACTAACGTTAAAAAATGTATTTGTGTTTTTTTTAATAAGTGCTGTAGAAATTTAGAAAACACACTGTTTGGCAGATGCTACCATGTTTCCCCGAAAATAAGACACTGGCTTATATTTATTTTTTCTCAAGAAGACACACTAGGGCTTATTTTCAGCTTTCTGTGCCAAAATGCATGGCCACGCCCATCACTAGGTCTTATTATCGGGGTAGGGCTTAGGATTTAACAAATGCATAGAAATCCTGCTAGGGCTTATTTTTTGGGTAGGTCTTATTTTGGGGAAACAGGGTACCATGCGCCACCCAGACCCTTCCAAACCCTTCAGGACAGAAGTATTCACTCCTCCAGCTCTAGGAGTATTAATGGCCAACAGCTCTCAGCCAAGTCCCTCTTCTGGATTGTCCCCAACTGCAGAGCTTCTCTTCCGGGGTCACCCCCTTTCTGGGGGCACTCCACACCCAACCAGGGGTAGAACGGGCCCAATACCTGACCTGATTCACATTCACTCTGAAGGCCATCCCAGCTCCCCAGAGACTGCAGTCCAACACCTCTCCCTACACAGTTCTGCTGCCTCATTCCCCACTGGCCCCTGACCCAACAAGGACCCCTTCTTAGCCTTGCTTCATATGCATGTCTCAGCATCTGCTGCCAGGAAACCTGACCTGAGACACACAGAAAAGCACGGCACTATCCATTTATACACTGCATTCACACTTTTTTTTTTTGAGACAGAGTCTCTACTGTGCAGGCTGGAGTGCAGTGGCAGGATCACATTTCATTGCAGCCTCAAAGTCCTAGGCTCAGATCCTCCCACCTCAGGCTCCGAGTAGCTGGGCCCACAGGTACATCCACCACACTTAGTTTATTAACTTTTCTTCTGAGAGGCTGGGACCTGGCCGTCTTCCTCAGGTTAGTCTCAAATTCCTGGCCTCAAGCAAACCTCTTACCTCAACATCCCAAAGGGCTGGGATTACAGGTGAGTGGTAAGAGCCACTTGCCTGGCCCATTCTAACTTTAAAATTCAAAATAATGATTATATACTGCTACAAAATAAATTTTATTTTTTTCTATTTTCTTTTTCCTTTATTTCCCTCATTTTAAATAATATGTAGGGTGTAATTATCCCCAATTAAATTTTTTTTTATTAAATCATAGCTGTGTACATTAATGCAATCATGGGGTACAATGTGCTGGTTTTATATACAATTTGAAATATTTTCATCAAACTGGTTAACAGCCTTCGAGGCATCTTCTAGTTATTGTTTAGACATTTATATTCTACACCTAGTAAATTTCACATGTACCCTTGTAAGATGCACCATAGGTGTGGTCCCACCAATTACCCTCCATCCACCCATCCTCCCCCCTCCCTTTCCCCTTTCCTCATATTTTTGGGCTATAATTGGCTTATAGCTTTCATATGAAAGCTATAAATTGGTTTCATAGTAGGGGTGAGTACATTGGATACTTTTTCTTCCATTCTTGAGATACTGTGCTAAGAAGAATATGTTCCAGCTCTATCCATGTAAACATGAAAGAGGTAAAGTCTCCATCTTTTTTAAGACTGCATAATATTCCATGGTGTACATATACCACAATTTTTAAATTTATTCATGGGTCAATGGGCACTTGGGCTTCTTCCATGACTTAGCAATTATGAATTGGGCTGCAATAAACATTCTATACAAATATCTTTGTTATAATGTGATTTTTGGTCTTCTGGATATATACCTCGTAGAGGAATTGTAGGATTGAATGGCAGGTCTATTTTTAGATCCCTAAATGTTTCTCCAAACATCTTTCCAAAAGGAATGTATTAGTTTGCATTCCCACCAGCAGTGTAGAAGTTTGAAGTCAGCTAATGTAATGACTTTAAAATTTATCTTGTAACTTTAAACCCACAAAATAAAATTTAAAGTGATTACATTAGCTGACTTTTCAAATAAAAATTAGTTCTCATATTTTCTTTTAATGCTGACCAGCTCTTTCTACCTTCCTTCACTTCAGAGACCCTAAACTTCTAGTTGCAGGTACAAACCGGTCCCACTCACAGCAGAAGAAGGATGGTGGTAAAGGTGATTCTCTCCCAGAAGCAGGTGGTCGATGTAGCCAGCAGCTCCTCCAGTGCAATTTGGATACTTCCCCAAATCTCCAATACCACCAGGGCCAAGATAACCCCTAGGAGAGTGGAAACCACACTTGAATGTAAGACTCTGGAAGGGATAATGGTGTTATGTTAGCTACTTATGCAGTGCAATTCAAAGACCCTCAAACGTGCACCAACCTAAAATACCCTCTTGCTCCAGGCACCCTCACCTATGCTCTTTGACTTGACTGCCCCACCACTGAGGAGGTGGGAGGCCCAAGTTCTACTCAAACTAACCCTCCAACAAACCTATAGGGACCTTTCTCTGGACATGCACCAAACTCCTCTCAATAGAAAGCATGCCTCAAAGAAGAAAGAGTGAAATGAAAATTCCCCTGACTTAGTCTTTTGAAAACTGTAAGCCCAGAACCTGTGACTTGGCAGGAAATGACCTTTAAAAAGGGATTACGTACAAGGGTTCACTTACGTAGGGCACCCTGGCACTGGTAAGAAGAACGTCAAACAGAGCCAGACGCTTTCCAGCGTCAGAATGAGGAGCCACTGGGGCCAGCTGGAGGTGACATCTCCAAGGGAAAAGCATCCTCTCTGCTGAGCAGAGGCAGGAAAGTAAAACGTACGTGAGCTGAATGCAAACAGAATGGGACTGACGCACAACGCGTGGAGCTGGGAGATTCCCAGTGATTCTCTTCTGGGCTTTTATGATAGTGACACAGAACTTTAATTAATATACATTATGCTGGGCCAGCCATGGTGGCTCTCACCTGTAATCCTAACACTCCGGGAGGCCTAGGTGAGAAGATTGCCAGAGCTCAGGAGTTCAAGACCAGCCTGAGCAAGAGCAAAGCCCTGTCTCTACATGTTTTTTGTTTTTTTTTTTTTGAAACAGAGTTTCATTATGTCGCCCTCAGAAGAGTGCCATGGCATCACAGCTCACAGCAACCTCAAACTCTTGGGCTTAAGTGATTCTCTTGCCTCAGCCTCCCAAGTTAACTGTGACTATAGCCTCCTGCCACAATGCCCAGCTATTTTTTGTTGCAATTGTCATTGTTGTTTAGCCGGCCCAGGCCAGGTTCAAACCCACCAGCCTGGACGTATGTGACTGGTGTCGTAACCACTGTGCACAGGCGCCAGGCCACACAACGTGTTTTTTATCATAATAAAAAAAGTTGATACAAAGATTAAATAAAAATAACTAAACACAGTGGGGGGGGAAGAACTGAAAAAAAATTCTACAACTCTGTAATTATTCCCCCTCTGCTTTTAGAAACATGGCTTCTCACCGAGGCACAATTCTCAGGCACAGGTTTTGCAAAGAGGAGCTCCAACACGGCAACCACAAAGTAGGTCACTCCCAGCCGCTGCAGCACGCCGGGAATCCGCACCTTATCCCAAGACACTGCAAAGGTGCAAGCGAGATAAAGTGCCCGCCAACAGTTCTCATCTCAGCCTAAGACAATGTTATCTTTTCTCCTAAGGGGAAAGATGGACCTGTATTACATCTAAGGAAGTCTCTTTAAGCTCTTAAACTCGAGTTCCAAAAGCAGGCCAGTCCCATTTAAAAGGGACCTGGCTCAAACCCAAACCAGGGAGGCTGCCAGCTGGGAGACGGTGTAGAGATAAAACAAGGACTACCCCTGACCCCGCAGTTCCATTTCTAGGCCCCTTCCCCTTAGAATTCAGCTGTCATGCCCACCAGGAACTAGCAGACCTAACACAAGCCACTGATCTGACACAAGGCTACGTCCAGCTACAGCCCAGTAACAAACCTGATTACGAACCCACTGGAAGCAATGGCTCACTTTTTGGAGATCCATCAAGTCCACTTTTATGTGAGACCCATGTGGAAGTAAACTCTAGTTTTTCCAGTATCTACAGCCTTTCTTCTTCTTTTTCTTTTTTTTGAGACAGAGCCTCAAGCTGTCCCCCTGGGTAGAGTGCCGTGGCTTCACTGCTCACAGCAATCTCTAACTCCTGGGCTCAATCAAGTCTCCTGCCTTAGCCTCCCAAGTAGCTGGGACCACAGGCGCCCACTACGATGCCCAGCTATTTTTTGGGTGCAGCCGTCATTGTTGTTTGGCGGGCCTGTGCTGGATTCGAACCTGCCAGCTCACAGTGTTCGTGGCTGGCGCCTTAGCCACTTGAGCCACAGCGCCGAGCCTCTACAGCCTTTCAATAAAATGCCGACTGCCTGAGGGCTCCACATGGCTCCTGTGTCCTCTCACTAATGACAGTGTAAGGCCCTTGAGGACTGTGACTCCTGCCCTCCCAGGGCTGATGTCCTTCCCTAAGTGTTCCCATCTCACTGGACAAAGATGTCATCTCTCCCCAGCAACCCAGGGGGCACACAAGTGCTGACAAAGGCAGATTCTAGAACTACCACACAATACTGAAAGCTGATGAAGGCAAAATTGGCAGAGGGCAGAGCATGAGAAGATGGTCCCCTGGCCTGGTCCCTTCCCTGCTCCTTACTGCACTTAAATAATCCAGAAAAAATCCTTCCATCTCTCGTGGCCTCAGAATTTTCCTTTGTATAATAAAAGCATTTGAGTAGTTTTAGAGCCTCTTCCCAGGTCTAAAATTCTAAGATATTATAACACCCAAAGTTCTACAAACTTTGTACATACTTTTCTAACAATTGTCCCATCTGCAGGTACCTGAGATGGGAGAGATGACGTATCTTTCTTTCCATATTTCAGTCAGAATATATACTCAGAGAGGGGGGATACTCACATGGACCAAGGCAGTAATTGGGGTTCACAATGATAATTCCTATGCAGATTAACAGGAAGCTCCTCCAGGCAATTTTCCTCAGCAGTCTGCCTTTTGAACATCCCCGCTGCAGTACAGATGTCATTGATAGAAAAACTGAAGATCCCATGATAAATACAAACCTAAGAAAAAGAAACGCAGCTGTTGGTAACTGGCCATTTCCCATTTTCTGTCTGTCTGGTATTAATATTACAAAATATGCTACATAAGAGAAGCAACACGTGATCTGTGTAAAGAGCCAATGACTGAAATAACACGGAGCTCCCAGTCCAGGAGGACACGAGAACAGCCCTGCTGAGCCTGCGGGGCTCTGTCAAAGCCCACGTGCAAGTCCCGTCCTGGGAGAGCAGCTTTAACCAGCTTTAACCGTGACCGACATTCCAAGGACAACCCTCCCTTTTAGGTATCAGAGAGAAATGGGAATGAAACTGGTACAACCATGTCACCAGATAACTAGACATTCACCAGCATGCCCAGCAAGGCCTTGATAAATAAACAGAACATTCCAATCATTTCTAAATTCACTCCTGCTTCCAAAAGAAAAATGAAAGCTTAGTTTTGCTCTCCATTTGGTCTGAGTTGCATACATTTTTCCTTTTTTTGGGTAACCATGTTCAATTGTTTCTTGAAAAGAAAGTCAGAGTGCTCATCTTTCTGCTTGGCTCGGGGTTACAGAGAGGAGCGTTTGCTCTCGCTGCATCCCTTGGGGTCCCCTGGCTCCCTTTTCAGGGTCATCCTAGCCAGACAGAAGCCTCTTCTAACAAGAACTTTCCCTGTAGGGAATCTCATAGATTATACATAAGTAAATCATTACCAGAACTTCAGGCATATAAAACTTCCCCCATCCCAAATCCATCTCAAAATAAACAAATCAATAAAAGAATCTTCCTCCAACACCTGAGTTTCTATTTGTGATAAAGCACAAGAGACCAAAGACTCCAAGTCTGCCTGGTTCTACCCACCCCCTCCGCCCCGTAAAGTAAAGTCAACAGCATCTGAGACCAAAGATGCAAATTCCACCACACAGAGAAAATGTCCTCCACAGGAAGAAGTCGTGGAGAACCACAGGCAGCTTTCAATTACTAAACTATTATTTTAAATTTTAATTTAATACTAGCATCACCCTGCTACATATATGTATTTATCAGCATTCACTGATACCAATATAGTACATTCCTTTTAGGAAACAGGGCTTTATAATTATTTTCAGAATCAATGGAACTTAACTACACATTCAGTATTTCTGATTCCCTTCTGTGAGATTTCAGGATCTAGCATATTGTATCTACACCAACAAAATGTTCCCTACAAAGCCACTCATCTTTCACATACACATGTGTAAGCACTGCAGCAGATGTAAGAAGTCTCCAGTAACACAACTCTTGGAAGGACTCTTAACAGCAGAACACAGCCTAGGTCCAGAATGTAAGGCTGATCTCAGAGAGAGTCTCCACCATTATCTTAAAAACAAAAAGCTAGAGCTGACCCGTGGAAGAGATGACTGTAAGAGTGTCCACTCACCATGGGAATACAAGGTCCGCCACCGTCAGTCCTGCAGAGTAACACAAGAACAAGCGGTAAAAAAAGGACTTGAGAATATCAGTATTTCCTAAATCTAGAATGAACTTCATCACACACTGATATACAGAAGGTAAGCACGTGCAAGCCGGTCATGGTGGCTCATGCCTGTGATCCCAGCACTCTGGGAGGCCGAGGGAGGTGGATGGCCTGAGCTCATGACTTAATCAGCCTGAGCAAGCGTGAGACCTCGTCTCTAAAAATAGCCAGACACTGTGGTGGGCACCTGTAGTTCCAGCTACTCCGGAGGCTGAGACAAGAGAATCGCTTGAGCCCAAGAGGTTGAGTTTGAGGTTGTGAGCTGTGATGCCACAGTGCTCTACTGAGGGTGACAAAGTGAGACTCCTCAAAAAAACAAAAAAGTAAACACATGCAGAGAGGTACATAGGCAAACGCTCCCTTGAGGCTCTGCAACTTTTCACTGGGCCTGGCTGGGACACTTCCTATGAATGTAACTAGACACAGGAGAGCCAAACTAGAAGTGTGCAGACACGTTACACTGAAGCAGTGCTATTGACAATCCATTCTCGAACCAACTACATACCAGATTCACAGAGATTATTCAGCACTGTTCAGACCAGTTCCAGTTCAATCCCACCCCAAGGACCACATAAGTCTTAGAAGACAGAACCCCCAAGAATATAATGGTTGTCATAAAAGACATATCTGGAACATGACAATGACCATCTGCAACCAGTGCAAAGTCCCAACAGTCCACAAGTGAAACTTTCAGAGTCTCTGTGTACCTACAGGCCTTATAGATTCACCACACACAAGGGTGAACAAAGCTAACAGCCTCACAGAGTGACAGAAAGGTTATTCTTGGGCGGCACCTGTGGCTCAAAAGAGTAGGGCACTGGCCCCATATGCCGGAGGTGGTGGGTTCAAACCCAGCCCCGGCCAAAAAAAAAAAAAGAAAGGTCATTCTGCGGGACAGGAGCTCAGCAGCTTCCAGGTGGCTGGTGTGGCTGCACCTTGGGGCTCCGAGGGGGAAGCCTGAGTGATTCTCTCCCACCTGCAGCTCTCTGGATCAACCTACGTGAGCAGTGACGTGTTTAGGAAGTATCTCACCATTCCAACTCGAGTGTTTGAAGTACCAGTATTTTCCTCCTCCGTAATTGACGAAGACCATGAGGGTGAGAGATATCCTAGAAAGCCAACAAAGAGCATCCTTTCAGGATTCGCAGTGAGATGAGGAGGGCCTGGAGGACATGCGTTTAAACCCACGAGGTGCAGTCGTGTGGTAATGCAATCAACTGAGCAGTTTAAGATAAAAGACTAGGCTCGGCGCCTATGGCTTGACCGGCTAGGGCGCCAGCCACGTACACCTAAGGTGGCGGGTTCGAATCCCCAGCCCGGACCTGCCAAACAACAATGACAGCTGCAACCAAAAAATGGCCGGGCGTTGTGGCAGGCGCCTGTGGTCCCAGCTACTTGGGAGGCGGAGGCAGGAGACTCGCTTGAGCCCAGG
>NW_003852469.1:179527-219150 GCF_000181295.1 Otolemur garnettii | reverse complement strand
ACTAGATATAAAGACCAAGAAACTATCCTTTTCTTATCCCTATATTTAGGACCATACACTGAAGTCCTGGGGCCAACACTTCCAACATGATGTCTTACACTGCACTGCTAAATAAAACCTGAAAACAGGGAAAAACATTTCCAATAACTCAATTTTGTGCTGATTCTTTAAACATGAGGTTAAACAACTATAGTAGAAGGCACACAGTCATTTGAGTCAAAGAGTTAAGAATTTATATCTTGGACCCTTTTCTCTTATTTGCCGTAAAACTTTGAACACAATTCTAGTGCCTGTAATCCCAGGTATTAGGGAGGCTGAGGCAAGAGAATCGTTTAAGTCCAAGAGTTGGAAGTTTTCTGTGAGCTATGATGGCACAGCACTCTACTGAGGGTGACAGCTTGAGACTCTGTCTCAAAAAAAAAAGAAAGAAAGAAAGAAAGAGGAATACAATTAAATAGGTTCTGGATATGCTACTGTCTGAAGAATTTGGTATGTTAATGGAATAGTCTGTGGGGACTCTGTAACCCAACTGCCAAGAATTGAATCTCATCTTTCCCACTTAGTACCCAAGTGACCTTAGACAAATTACTTAATCCAGTAGCTCAACTTCTTCACCTGTGAGACAGGCACTTTAAACAGATATAGCACACAGGACTGTTAAGAAATTAAATAAATTAAGACAAGTTAGGACAGTGACCTGCACACAGTGAGAATTCCAAAATCATCAGCAGTTGTTATCATTATTATTATTATATTATTACTATCTTGCTTCAAATACACCTACTAGGAGCACTCAGGGGCCCTGTGAGACTGGGATAGAATTAGAGTTCCCACTGGCATTCATAAAACCTCAGCAGCAGAAATGAATATACCTGTATATTTATTTTTAGCCATATCATGTCTACAATTTCCTTTCAGAGTTTTGCCCTGCCTTCGTTCTTCTACCAGAGCTCTGGCTCTGAAATCTGAGTTTCTTTGCCAGTGGTGAAGGATAAGCCCCTTTTAGTCCCCAGACGAGCGCTGCGTTTCTAGATGGCTGCATCTTCTAAGCTGTCAAGCTACTGACTGGACCTGGGGGTACAGCTCATAGGCCCCAAGGAATAGTGACTGGTCCACACTCGTCCATGACCTTCACTCAGCTGCCTGCACATCCCAGTGGACACCGGCTGTGCCTCACCCACTGCTCCTCTCTCAGCACAGTGAACTGAGCACCCTGTTTCCAAGATCAGACAGGCTGCTGATTCTATTTTTGCATCCAAATGACCCTTTCTAGTCTAGCAAGTGAAAAGTATGTAAAATGCCTTAAGATAAAAGTGTGTTTAGTGTCATTATGTAACCCTATGACCACCTGTGCCCACGTACCCCCTGAATGTGTCCACGCAGCGGAGGCGGGGTGGGTGGGTGGACAGGTGCCATGTGGCTGGCTGGGCGTCACTGCCGAGAGAGTCTGCCCTGCTTGGAGATCCCAGCTCCTTCAGAAAAAAGAGAGAAAGATATGGCAACTCATCATGTTAAGAAGCAAATCTGAGTTTTGACTTTTTTTTTTTTTTTTTTGGCTGGGGCTGGGTTTGAACCCGCCACCTCTGGCATATGGGGCTGGCGCCCTACCCTTTTGAGCCACAAGTACCACCCGAGTTTCGACTTTTTAAAGGAAGAAAGATGAACAAACTTTACTCCACTTGGTAAAGATCCGCCGAGAGGTTTGCTTTCCACTTTACTGGCTCTCTGTGCTGTTTGCTGAGCTTGCCAAGTGGCCATGTTGCCAAACACCACACAGGCCTGGACCACAAGTCCGTTCAGCACAGTGTAGAGCCAAGTATGTCTTCAAGGCTGAATTTATAACACAAATTTAGTAACATTACAGTAGGTCATTGGCATTTATAGACTGAATACTGATAGTTCCCTCGCAGGGCACGGGGGCTTACGCCTGTATCCCAGCTCTCTGGAAGGCAGAGGTGGGTGGATTGCCTGAGCTCAGGAGTTCGAGACCAGCAAGAGCAAGAGGAAGACCCTGTCTCTACTAAAAATAGAAAAACTAGCCAGGTGGTGTGGCAGGCACCTGTAGTCCTTGCTCCTCAGGAGGCTGAAGGAAGAGGATCACTTGAGCCCAGGAGTTTGAGGTTGCTGTGAGTTATGATGCCACAGAACTCTACTTAGGGTAAGAGTGAGGCTCTCTCCACAAAAAAACAAAAACAAAAACAAACAAACAAAAAAAAAACGGGGTCTCTTATTTCTTGGTTTTCATCGTGACACTCTCTACCTAACTGGATTGATTTCAATAATGCTGCCTGCAGGGTGGAAAAACGTCTCCACATTGTGTGGGAGTCATTATCAGAGTTTTAAGATGAAGCCTCCCCAGCAACACCAGTAAGCCAAGCTAGCTGAAACCTGCACAGGTGAATCAGGCCACTGTAATCGAGTTTCCATGAAGTGAAATAAAGGACCACAACACAGTCTGTCTCAAGACTTTCACAGCAACCTACATATAACAGCCCAGAGTTTTACTGAAAAAAGAGAAGGGGACAGAGTCCTTCACAGGGACTGAAGAGACAGCAGCTCCTTACTAAGAAATACAGGACATAACGTACTTTATTAATCTGTTAAATCAGAGAATAGTAATTTTTTTTGACATAGGGTCTTGCTCTGTTGCCCAGGCTGAGGCTCTGAACTCCTGGACCCAAGTCATCAGCCAACCTTCTAAGCAGCCAGAACTACAGCCAGTCCAGCTTAGACAAGTTAGAAATTATAATTTCCAAATTTAGAAAATCATCCAGACAACACACGACACATTCTAAGAACTCACAGAGTTGATGAGGCGATCCATTTCTCGAGAATTTATCGTCTTAGAAATCCAATTATTAAAGTCATCCAAACTGTAAATAAATAAAAGGCTCAATTAATTTATTTTCTCTGGCAGAATGTTCAAAATGATAGGCTATCACAGCAAAATAAAATTACCTTAGGATTCACATCCCGTATTAGTTAAGAAATTAAGTATTCTGAAAAGTTTTTTAACTTCTGATGGTATCAAAGGTATAGGTAGAAAATAAAAATTTAAAAAAAAGTTTTATAACAACATAAAAATAGAAATCAAAGATTTAAGCAGCTGTATTTATAAATGTTTGACCCTACACCACGGTCTCCTCATCAGAAAAATGAGAATGAGGACAGAGCTTTCATTAAAGCATGTGAAGGTCAAACTAGATCATTATCCTCTACAGCTAAGATTCTTACTAATAATGCTATTAAAATAAAAACAGGAAAGAGGTGAAAACAACCAAATTCACTCAGTTCGGGAATGATTGAAGACAAGATACAACATCTATGTGACAGGATAAGACAGAGCTATGAAAACAACAAGAATGCAGGCTTTGTCCACAAAAAGAAACACAAAGCTGCTCTATTAAGATATAACACAAGAAGCAAAAACCCAACATCTACAATTACAAGGAAATAAAAAGTTATGTATACACACTGACAAAGTCTGAAGAAGACAACTTTGGAGTGATTCAATAGTGACGGACTGATTTTTTTATTTCTTTCTTTCTTTTTTTTTTTTGGTCATGAAGAGTTTCAAGCATGTACAAAAGAAAAAATAGTATAGGCACATCTCAGGATATTACGAGTTCAGCTTCAGACCACTCCAATAAAACAAAAATAGCACCTTAAAGGGAGTCACACCAAATTTTTGGTTTCCAACGCACCACGTGCATTGTTACATTTTGAAAAGAAACTTTCTCTGAGCAGGAGTGGGCTGACAATTGTCAGTAAACCAGGCTGTGAGCAGATGGGCTGTCCTCCAGCCTCTACTATGCCCTGAACTGGGCACAGGCACCACAGACTTAGCAGAGTTCTTAAAGGCCCTGGGGTTTTTATGGTAAGTGAGCACTGCCTCCAACTTGCTCTGGGTTAGTCTTTGGCATTAAGGATTGTTGAGGCTGGTTTGATCTTGCTCTTTTTTTTTTAAGACAGTCTTGGTCAGTCTGGGCAGAGTGCCCTGGCATCATACCCCAAAGCAACCTCTTGGGCTCAAGCATTTACCTCAACCTCAGCCTCAGCTCCCTGCACCCACCACAATGCCCAGGTAGTTTCTCTTTTTAGTAGAGATGGGGTCTCGCTCTTGCTCAGGCTGGTCTTGAACTCTGGGCTCAGGAGATCCACCTGCCTCAGCCTCCCAGAGTGCTAGGATTACAGGCGTGAGCCACCAAGCCCCGCCTTGGCCACTTTGATCTTCCATCCAGACTACTCAAACCTCCTTTATCAGCAGTAAGGTAGCTTTGCTTTCTTATCATTCATATGTTCACTGCAGTAACACTTCTAATTTCCTTCAAGCCTTTTTCCATTGCATTCACAACTTGGCTGCTTGGTCCAAGAGGCCCACCCTGGCTTTCCACCTATCCCAGCTTTCAATTTTCAACATACCTTCCTGACTAAGCTTATTATTTCTAGCTTTTGACTTTAAATGAGAGACATGTATCTATTCCTTTCATTTGAACACTTAGAGGCCATTGTAGGGTTATTAACTGGCCTCATTTCAATATCCTTGGGTCTCAGAAAATAGGGAGGCCCAAAGAGAGGGAAACAGGAACAGCCAGTCAACAGAGTAGTCAAAACATACAGACCATTTTTTGATTACATTCTATCATTTATGGGTGCAGTTCACGGCAGCACAAAGCAATTACAATAGTAACATCAAAGATCATTGATTACAGATCACTGTAACAGGGATGATACATATAATAAGGAAAAAGTCTGAAATATTCCAAGGGTTACCAAAACGTGACACAGACATCAAGTGAACAGCTCCTGCTGTTGTGAAGATGACACTGGTGGAGGTGCTCAACGAGGGGCTGCCACAAACACTTAGTTTGCTAAAAACACAGTATTTGTGAGGTGCGATAAAGAGATGTGTCTGCACACGGCCAATCTTACTTCATCTGTCCTCCTCCAATGCCCTTAACTCTTGCCTCAAACTGACCATTTTACAGAATTTCCCAGGCATCATTTCATCCTTAAGTACCTCAATATGTATCTCTAAAAGATAAGAACTATTGTTATTTCTAAATATAATCATAATACCATCATCAAAATTAAAAACACTAGCAACAATACCTCAACATCCTCACACAGCCAGTTCAATGTCCCTGTCTCAAAAAACTTTTTACAGTTGTTCAGTTCAGTATCTGAACACAACCCACACAGCCGACATGTGCATGTCATTTTTCTTCCCCTCACAATTCAGCTCCCATTTCTAGTTTATTCAGCATTGACAATGTCATCATCACATGAAAAATATTAAAATAGACACATGGAAGGAAGGGTGAAAAGGAGAAGTTAAGATATTAAAAAAATAAAACAAAACAAAAAATATCTAATTTCCCCTGTATTCTCCTAATTTTGTGCTTGGGGAACATACTTTGCAAAACAAAGATTCTTTATCCTTTCCACTTTTTTTGGTTCTTTTCTGGTTCAGACTAATCTGAACTTCCCTGGACTTTCGTGAGTCCACAGGGAAGTGAGGGGGCAGGAATAAGGGACTGGCTCTGCCAGCTCCAGCCTCCCGCCCTGGGGTGGGAAAGCAGAATCATGTGCAAAGAGGAGTTTCACTTCCACAGCAGGAATTCCTTCTCTCTGCAAGGGCTTTGGGTGCAGTTCATGGCAGCACAAAGCAATTACAATAGTAACATCAAAGTTACTATTGTATCAAAGTTACAATGGTAACATTCCTCCTACATGATGTTAATTAGCTATCAATTACTATGTAATTAGCTATCAATTACTTTTCAAAATGATGTGACAGATCCATTCATGTGAAAAGCACCAAATGGATATACCCTCCTATATTGCAATAGTATTTGCAACTCACCAAAAAACTGACAAGATAATATCACAATGCAAAGATGAAACTCTTCTGTTAGAATCCTAAGCTGGAGTTCTTTTATAGTTATACAGAGTCAGGTTCCTCAGAGAGGGAATTAAGTCATTTTTAAGATGCTCAAGGTAGGAGGGTCAGAGTGCATAAATTCCCCCAAAATTTCACGACTCTCTCAAACTAGGTGATTTAAAGATTAGGTTCCAAGGCCAGGTGCAGTGGTTCACACCTGTAATCCCAGCACTCTGGGAGGCTGAGGCAGGTGGATCAGTTGAGCTCAGGAGTTCAAGACCAGCCTAAGCAAAAGCAAGAACCCATCTATAAAAAAAATACCCAGGCTTTGTGGTCAGCACCTGTAGTCCCAACTACTCAGGAGGCTGAGACAAGAGGATCACTTAGGCCTAAGAGTTTGAGGTTGCTGTCAGCTATGATGCCATAGCACTCTAGAGAATGGGACAAAGTGAGACAGAGTCTCAAAAAAATAAATGAATAAATGAAATGAAGATCAGGTTTCCATTCTTCCAATCTGCACACAGCTTGCCAATAAAATCTTGTGGTCCTTCTGGAGACCCTAACAGGAGGATGAGCGTGTGAAAATTCAAGCCATCTTATTCCTCTTAGAACATGAAAAAAACCTTCCTTTGAAAACTGACTAAAGCAGGCCTGGATCTTCTTGTTTTCTTTTGTAGTCTACCAAGTCACACTTAGCAGAATCACTGCTGACAAGGAGAGCAGCACGAATCCCCTCCTCCATGCTGGCTATTAGCTCTAACCAACGGAAGAGGCAGGAAGCCCAGTCATACGCTCTGCCGGCAGACTGCTGAGCTGGCAGGGAGGTGAAAGCTGGACTAGTGAGTACCCCAGGGCTCAGGACCACAGAGGAGGAGGAGAGCCCAGCGTGGCAGCCCCCTCCTGATGCTAACAGAAGCCAGTTCTACTCCCTGATTCTTTAGGAAATAATTACCTTTCAAACACGTTCTTCATTTTTCACCATGTGGAAGGATGGAAAGCAAAAGTCCATTACAACCTTCCTTTTTTCTTATTTTTTAACTTTTTTTAAAAAATAGGGTCTTATTTTCTCACCCTGGGGTTGAGTGCCAGGGCATCACTGTAGCTCACAGCAACTTCAAACTTCGGGGCTCAGTGATCCTCCTGCCTCAGCCTCCCAAGTAACTGGGACTAAAGGTGCCTGACACACACCTGGCTAACTTTGCTATTTTAGTGGAGACGGGGTCTCAACGTTGCTCAGGCTGGTTTCCAACTCCTGAGCTCAAGTGATGCACCTGCCTTGACCTTCCAGAGTGCTGGGATCACAGGCGTGAGCCCCTGCACCCGGCCCATTACAACATTCCTTACTGGTTATTTCCCTGACATCTGAGACTGTTATCTTCATCTATATTGAATTCCTGATGCCTAGGACAGGACTGGGCATGGTAGACAAATAAATGTTCATTTAATCAAAGAATAATGGCCATTTGGGGGCTCACAACTACCCTTCCTGAACATATAATTTCTATATTCTTCCCTTCCTCCTACATTTTCCCAAACATCTTACCTAAACAAGAGCCTCAGAAAGGACACCGCAATGACAATGGCGAGACCAGTGAGGAATGCAATGCTCACAGCTATAAAAAAAAGAGAAATCATTATCACCAAAAATGTCATCATACACACCAAAGCTATTGTGTCATTACATTTAATCTATTCATGAAAAAAAAACTGAGACCATCGCTCATCATGGGGGGGGCACTGATTTTCATTATATAAAATATCAAACACCCACAAAAGTGCAGAGACCCGTATAATAAAACCACATACACCCCTCATCCCTATCTCAGAATCAAGGTCTTGTCACTCTTGCTTCACCTGTAACTGTCCCTGCTTCCTGTTTTCAGCTACAGTGTTTTTTTTTTTGAGACAGAGCCTCAAGCTGTCCCCCTGGGTAGAGTGCTGTGGCATCACAGTTCACAGCAACCTCCAACTCCTGGGCTCAAGCAAGTCTCCTGCCTCTGCCTCCCAAGTAGCTGGGACCACAGGCGCCCCCCACAACGCCTGGCTACTTTTTTTGGTTGCAGCCGTCATTGTTGTTTGGTGGGTCCAGGCTGGATTCAAACCTGCCAGCTCAGGTGTATGTGGCTGGTGCCTTAGCCGCTTGAGCCACAGGCGCTGAGCCTCAGCTACAGTGTTTTAAAACACATCCAAAATCACGTCCGTTCACCCCACATATTTCCTCATTTGTCTGTAAAGCTCACAGCCCGAGAGACATTTCAACATCACGCACCTGTGGACATGACACACTTGAGAAGGACACAGCATCACTGCTGCATCCTGCCAAAAAATGCAAAAGCTCTACCTAGTCGTGAGACATCAAGCCAATTCAAACTGACTAGTCAATATTCTTCAAAACTGTCATAGTCATGAAAGGCCAAGAAGGTCCAGGCAACCGTGGGATCCCAGACTGGATCCTGGACCAGGGAAAGGATACTAAAGGGGGCAGCGGAGGAATGTAAGTAAGTCTGTAGATAAATACTGTTTCAATGTTAAGTTCCTGGTTTTAATAATTGTACATGAGATAATTTTATGATTACACGGTTTAAGGGTTTAGGTCAGTGGTTCTCAACCTTCCTAATGCTGTGACCCTTTAATACAGTTCCTCATGTTGTGGTCACTCCCAACCATAAAATTATTCTCGTTGCTACTTCATAACTGTAATTTTGCCTCTGTTATGAATTGTAATGTAAATTTCTGGTATCCAGGATATATTTTCATTGTTACAAAGGGGTTGCGACCCACAGATTGAGAACCACTGGTTTAGGGGAAGCTAGGTGAAGAGTTTTGGGGAACTCTTTTTTTTTTTATAATGTTTCTATAAGTCTATTTCAAAATTAAGCTTCTTAAAAATTGACATTTTGCTACATAACCACGCTGTCACACACAATTAACAATAATTTCCTGGCTAACAGTGAGGAGGCACCATCTGCGACTGACGGATGTGTTTAGCTGATGAAAGCCTGACCCTGCTAGTGTAAATCAAGTTCTTCTTTCACTGATGCTTTCCTCCACTTACATGTTGCCTGAATTAATTATTTCATTAGGGAGATAGGGAAGAAGCTTAGAGAGATCTTGAGGCTGGTTCAGTTCCGTTTGTCAAAGTGTCATTATTCTGGGGTATCAGTTTCTAAGCTCCCACATTCCTGTCTGAACTATCCCTAGAAGTTCCACACCCTGAAAGCTGAGTTAGTGGCTGTGGAGCAAAAAACTGAGCTAATAGCTGAGCGGTAAAGGATCCTATTAAAGCCGTCTCTCATTTCTGGGAATGTGCCAGTGTCACTGAATAGCTGTGTCTCATCTTAGGACATGACACTGAAAAGCAAAGATTAACGTCTGGAATAATCGATAAGCCAGTTTCCTTAGAGTCTGGATGGTAATCAGACTTGAAACTTCTTCAGGTAAAGTGGAAGTTGGAAGTACACAGAGGCTTGACAGATTTTTCTCATCTGTGATTTGTATGTAATAAGGTATGTCAGCAGAGCCTCAGGAAAAAGAAAGTAGCAATTTTACTGAATTCAAGTCAGAAAAATGGAAGAACAATTTGGAAACATTATAGTTTGGAAACTTGTAGCCTGGAAAAAAATTCAGAATTCAATCTGTATGGTAGGCAAATTACAAAATCTCAAAAAAAAAAAAAAATTCATTAGGGTTACAAAATATCCTGCCATTCTGCCCATTGTTACCTAGAATTCTTCTCTGTAGAATTTACCCTCATTAAACAGAACTGCTTGGTTACCCCGACTCACAGTTAAAACAGAAAGCCAGGACAACCAAAGTAGTGCTTTTGTTTGTTTCTGTTTGAGGATAAGGGTCTTCATCTTTTCAGTTTCATAAGGACATCATGGTTTTTACCATCATGGTTTCTACATATTCATTATTTTTCACTGATAACCTACTTTTTTTAACACCTAAATTGTCCATGTAGCCCTTTCATATTGGCGCCTATGTTCTTTTGACATCACCTCACACACAGTCTTGCCTGTGACCAGCTCCTATTAATGCCACAGGCCCCTTACTGCCTTTCACAGACATCATCTAGTGGGGAGCTCAGAATGAAAAATTTTCTTCAATGGAGTTAGTGAAGAATGAATGACCCCTCCTTAACCTAAGGAAAACTTTAGGTGTCAGCATAAGACATACAGGAAACCCTATACCCTAAATCCTCAAACAATGAAAGCTATTTGATGGTCAACTGTCCTCTTTCTACTTTCTCTTCCCAATGTATTGATGTTTTTGGTTTACTAATGCTTCATAACTAAACTAAATAACAACTGTGTGGATTTGTTGGTATAGCCTATAATTTTTTTTTGAGACAGAGTCTCACTCTGCTGCCCTCAGTAGAGTGTCACTGATGTCATTAAACTCTTACGCTCAAGTGATCCTCTTGCCTCAGCCTCCCAAGCAGCTGGACCTACAGGTGCCTGCCACAACACCTGACTGTTTTTAGAGATAGGGTCTCACTCTTGCTGGTCTCAAACTCCCCAGCTGAAGCGATCCACCCACCTCAGCCTCCCAGAGTGCTGGGATTACAGGTGTGAGAAAGTATGCCCAGCCCCACATATAACCTTTAACTTTTAATATATCATATGAATTGAGTCTCGGTATACACACACAAATGACACAATAAATATATTACAGATATACTGTAACTAAATGGAATCCACAGCCTATGATCTAGGTTTTTATGCCATGGATTGCTTCACTTTACAAAGAGTATCCCCAAACTGAAGCCTTTAAAAATACAAACATAAAAACACAACAAGGAGCACATACGTACGAAGATTACTATCGACTGGATCCTCATTGACAACGAGGTCACAAGCGCTTTCATTGACTCCACTGGGCGTGTGCTTTACCAAGAGAGAATAGTTTCCATACTCGCCGAATTTGTATTCTAGCCTACAAAGATGAGATGAATTAGACCAACAGTTAGATTACAAAATCAAGAATCAGATTTTGCTAATGTCATAAAGGCAGAATGAAAGGTGTTCCTGGACAGTCCAGAAAAGATAAAGAAAAATGTTTTAAAGCTAAAAACCAAAAGGGAAAAAAAGTAGAGATCAATCACAACCGTCACACACCTGCAGACTTCCTTCTTTTCCCGGGTGTCATTCACCTGCAGGATGGATCCGTGCTGGGTGCTGACAGACACAGCTGCAGTGCTGGGCTTCCCAGATTTTCCACTCTGAGAGACATTTACCAGAACCTGGAACAAGCACTTTAAATAAAAGCACAACAAATAAGCAGTTAGAGGCTGTACCTTCACTTGTGGGAGGACATAAATATCTAACTGAAGATTTGAACATGACTTTTCCTTGATCCTTACTAAAAATATGAATTTCAGTAATTGAGACAAAATTCATCTATTTTTATATCAAAAAATGACTTTCTCTATGGAACTGTAAATCTTCATAGGTAAACTTTTAACAAATAAATAGATCATATATTAAATCTAAATATCACGTACGATTAACAAATGAGTTTCCATGACTCTACCTAATTAGCACATTTCTATTATTTGGTAGTTACATTATACTTCATTTGATACTATCGCTGGGAGTATCGAGGGTGATTTCAAAGATTTTGTGTTTTATCTTTTTATTGTTTTGTGATAAAAATTATATTGTGTTAAAAGCTTTACACATTGACTGGGTGCAGTGGCTCACACCTGTAATCCTAGCACTATGGGAGGCTGAGGCAAGTGAACCACTTGAGCTTAGGAGTTCGAGACTAGCCTAAGCAAGAGCAAGACCCCATCTCTGCTAAAAACAGAAAACCTAGCCACGAATTGTGGTAGGTGCCTGTATTCCCTCCCAGCTACTCGGAAGGCTTAGGCAGGAAGACTGCTTGAGCCCAGAGTTTGAGGTTATTGTGAAGCAGGCTAAGACCACACTCTAGCCAGTGTGACAGAGACTCTGTCTCGAAAGTTATATATATATATATTTTTTTCTCATTAGTCTTACCAAGATTTTTAAATCATTTGTCTACTAGATAATTATATCACAGCATTAAGATTACATTTTAAATCAATAGATTAAAAATTCCATAATTTTGATATTTTATTCCTATAGGGTGAACCGTTAGATACCAAGTTCCCTGAGAACAATCTTAGAAATATGTCCTCATATACTGTAATATTAAACTTTTAATTAAGTTGCAGTGATTCCTTTTCATCTTGTTCCATTTTGTTGTTAATTACAAGTTTTTATCTTTGTATACAGTCATACTAATCTGGCTTATTTCTTCTGTTGCTTCATTAATTCAAAAAACACTCTGCTGCCGGGTGCGGTGGCTCACGCCTGTAATCATACCACTCTGGGAGGCTGAGGCAGGTGGATTGCCCTGAGCTCACAGGTTCAAGACCAGCCTGAGCAAGAGTGAGACCCCGTAGCGGGGTGTTGTGGCAGGTGCCTAGAGTCTCAGCTACTTGGGAGGCTGAGGCAAGGGAATCGCTTGAGCCCAAGAGTTTGAGATTGCTGTCAGCTATGATGCCACCACACTCTACTGAGGGTGACAAAGTGAGACTCTGTCTCAAAAAAAAAAAAAAAAAAAGGTACTTTGCTAACAGAGAGAGTGGCTGAATGGATTAAAAAATAAGACCCAACTATTTGCTGTCTTCACCAGCAGAGACTCACTTCACCTACAAGGACACACAGAGATTGAAAGCGAGGGATGGAAGAAGATAATCCATGCAAATGGAAAGGAGTAGAACTACTAATACCAGATAAAATAAGCCAAAACTATAACAAGAGACAAAGGCCATTATGTAACGATAATGGGGTCAATATTCCATGAAAACTAACAATAACAAATTTATACACAACCAACACTGGAGCACCTAAATATATAAACAACTTTTCTTTTTTTTTTTTTTTAAATGAATGTGTTTATTTATTTATTTTTTTTGTCGTTACAGATTTTAGCTGGGGCTGGGTTTGAACCTGCTACCTCTGGCATATGGGTCCGGTGCCCTACTCCTTGAGCCACAGGTACCACCCCAACTTTTCTTTTTTTCTGAGACACAGTCTCTGTCACCCTGGGCAGAGTGTCTTCATGTCAGCCTAGCTCATAGCAACCTCAATCTCTTGGGCTCAGGTGATCCATCTGCCTCAGCCTCCCAAGTAGCTGGAACTACAAGCACCCACCACAAAACCCAGCTTTCCCCCCTATTTTTAGTAGAGATGGAGTCTCACTCGTGCTCAGGTTGGTCTTAAACTCCTGAGTTCAAGCAATCCACCTGCCTCTGCCTTCTACAGCATTAGGATTACAGGCATGAGACACTGAGCCTGACCTAAAGCAACTCTTAACAGCACTAAGGCTCACATCCAACAGGCCCCAAAGTAAACAAAATTGTGAGTCTGAACACACCTGGTAACAGCATTCCGATTTCCAGTAGACAGTCAGGTGTCTCTCAAGTTCGTTATGGACGAGAAGCAAAGCATGATCCATCTTCAGCTCCACGGGCCTTTTTTTGTCTAAATCTGGTAAAGATTAGGAAGAAAACTTTAAAAAAAAAAAAAAGCACACACAGTAAAGCAAGGCACCCGGAAGATGTGTTACAGACCAAGTGCACTGTGCCGGCAGGGGCCTCACAGAAGTGCTTTCAAACACCTGCTCTCGGGTTCCTAGGGTCTCCCGTGTATTACTTGGTGCATGTCTGCACGGATACACATGCACAGACAGGTCCCCTTTTGCACAGATGCCTCTATTACAAACAAGCATCAGCCAACACCATTCACATCCAGTGTATAAAAAGGACTGCGGAAGGAACTCATATTCATCAAGGACTAAGATGCGGGATGCACTGAATTTAGTAGATCCAGTGTAACGGTAGTGGTTTCTGACCAGGCATGGTGGCCCAGGCTAGAGTGCTGGGGCATCAGCCTAGCTCACAGAAACCTCAAACTCTTGGGTTCATGTGATCCTCCTCCCTCAGCCTCCTGAGTAGCTGGGACTACAGGTTTCGGCCACAACGCCTAGCTAGTTTTTGCTATTTTTAGTAGAGATACAGTCTCCAGCTTGCTCAAGCTGGTCATGATCTCCTGAGCTCAAAGGATCCACCCACCTTTGCCTCCCAGAGTACTAGGATTACAGATGTGAGGCACTCCCCCCACCCTACCTGAGTATTTTTAAAAGTTGTTTTCTTTTTTCATTTAACCATATTTCTAATTTCTCCTTATGTTCCATTTCTTTTTATCATAAGAAATGGCGCTATGCTATATCTATGTGAAAATTATGTTCTTTTGATATAATTCTTTTTTTTTTGACATAATTCTTTAAGAATAAACTGCCAGGAGTAAAATGTTTAATCAAAAATAGCCTTTTTAACAGCTGCCGCTATGTAGAGGCATTATTTTTAAAATTTCTCCCAACAACAAAAAACCTCCAAAGGGATTCTAACATGCAGCAAGGGTGCAGATCGCAGATAGAGAATTAAAGTATAAGCAGATTTCCACACTTTTCTTTGTAGTTTTTTGCATTATTTGACTATACGTTTTTAAAAATGAGGCTGTAATTACTGGCTCAAAGATGACCCCAAATTTGAGTGTGGTATTTGGCTTCAAGAAAAAGCTGTCAACTTCCCGCGCTGCTGACCTGTGAGCTCCCAGGGTGACACCAGGTAGCACTGCAGACAGAAACACCAGTCCCTTCTTCCTCCTCCTGTCTACACTGTCTGGTAAGCAACTAACCCAAATGCAGTCACCTTTCACTAGCGCAGGGATGAAGAGCTGCCCGCATTTGTTATTCCTTTATTTCCTTTCCAATATTTAATTTCTGGATCTAGCTCTGGTCTGACTTATCTTTGCTGGGCATATTTTTAAAGGCCCATTCTACCTAAATTCTTTTTAAGGCCCATTCTACCTAAATTCTTTTTAAGTAAATGTTGAGCCCTCAAATCACATGAAGATGAAGTTTTTAGGAGGAATCTGTCTGGCTCCACATCGGCTCCAGGTGGCAGGGAAAGCCTGGCTGTCCCCTTAACTCAGCTTCCTGAAGGTTCTGGGGGTGGACCGATTAAGAATGCTAGTAAATTCTCCCTTATTATTTACAAACCACTTCTTTGCTAAGGTAAGTATCATTAATATCTGGTGCTAAAATGCAAAGACAAAGAGCTGGGGGACTCTATTCCTGACAAACTGTGACTGGGCAGATCACCTGACCTTTGGGGGTTGGTTTAACTATAAAAGGGGGGGGGGTGTAGGGAGATTGAGGTTCGGAGCCCCACCAGCAACGTGACGCCCCAAAAATGTAATCAGCTGAGATGTTTTCCCAAAATTCAGTGTCTTCCTCCTACAAAATTGTGTTTGGGGAAGTGGGACAGTATGAACTTAACACACAGACACCAATCTCTGCATCCTGACGCAGTTGATGGGATGGGAGAGAGAGGAAGAGAGGCAGGTGACTCTCACATTCCCGCGTGATAGATTCTCCCCAAACGCTGACCCAAAGGGGTTTGTGCACTTGACCGATCCCACAGAACCAGACCAAACCACATTTCGGGACGGGCCTTGTGAAAATGATCTCCGAGGGCCCTGGGGATCCTCCTTCCAAGGGTCTGGAGGGAGGCCCTGGAATTTGCATTTTTCACCATTTCCCCTGGTGAGTTCGGAGACCAAGCCAGCAAGGTAATCATTAGTCGAGCCGCACGCCTCTCCAGCCAACCGCGGGGACAATCACGCTGGGGCAAAAACGCCCCACAGCTCTGTGGCCGTGACTGTGCTGGGCTCCAGCTCACACAGGCCTCCGGGGCCCCTCCCACACCGTGAAAGTAAAATTAGGTTCGGGGGAAGGTTCACTGGAGACTGAACTTCAGTCCAACGCCCGTCTTCCGCAGCCTTCCACTGGGTTTTCACGTCGGTCGTTTACCCAGGAGTATAATCCAGGCGCAGGAGGGAAAACGCCCATCTCTGACTTGGGGTTCCCCGGGACTCCAGCGACCCTGCCGGGCGGCGTTCCCGCATCCTCCGGGACTCTCGACATCTGGGTATCACTACAGCTGCCTCGTCTTCCGTGGGAAGGACCTTCGGGCAAAGGACCTCATTTTCGTAACAGGCCCCCCCACAGTGCGCTGGAAGGGGACGGATATCAACAATCCTGTTCTCAGCTGCATGTCCGTGGAGTACCAGGTTTGCGGATCAAAGGACTTCTGCTATTTACACAAACGTCACCAGAAGACGCCCACGGCCGTCCCGCCGTCTCGGGCGGGGGCGCTAGGCCACCCAGACCAGGCCCCCGGCCAGCCGAGCACTCGCCACGCGCCTCTCGCTGGCTGGCGTCGCGGTAGGTGCGGTCGGACGCTGAGGCCCGGCTCCTCTCCGCACCGTCCAGCTCCGCGAAGCCACCGGCCGCGGGGCCCCCGACAGCGCAGCAGAGACAGAAACTGGCTCCGGGACACTCCGCGCACGCCCCCGCCTCGCCCCGAGCTCGCCGTGCCCCGCGGGCCGGGCGCGGGCGGGGCAGGCGCAGGGCGGCGCGCACTCACCTCGCGGGGGCGCGGCCTCGGCGCCGCGTTCCAGGGAGCCGCCGGGGACCAGCAACGTGGCGCCCAGCACCGAAGCCGCCAGCAGCAGCACGGCCAGCGCCCAGCCGCCGCCGCCTGCCCGGTGCATGTCGGCCCTCACCGCTGCCCCTGGGCGCCGCTCCCGCCCGGGCGAACCCTGGGCCGCTGTTCCCTCGCCGCCGCGCTCCGCCCCGCGCTTCCTAGCGGCGGACGACCGCGCGCTCGTCATGGCCCCCCGGCTGCCGTCACGGCCGCGCAGTCAGCGCCAGGGGCGGGGCTCGTGAGGTCGGGGGGCGGGGCTAGGGGCGGGGCTGATCTAGGCCCTGCCCTGGGGAACTTGCCAAAAGAACAGCCGAGATTCGGTGTCCGGTGTAGTCTGTCTGTCCTCGGGAAGAGAAGCCTCCGGAAGACAGGCATCCCGCAGGCCTGCAGGCTTTGCTCCCCAGGCCCTCCACACCTCCCGGAGCGACATTTTGCCAAATCCCAGTTATTCGTCATCCATACGGGTGTTGGCGCCCTTACCTCTGGGCAATGCCACGGTAAGCAAAAGCCCCGGCGCCCAGAGGGAGACGCCTGAACAGCCACCGCGTGGTACCACCACTCGGAAGAGCCCCTTGAGAACGTCCGAAGAAGCTCAGGGCGCGCAGGCACCGAGGGCTCAGCAGATCCAGGCCTGGCATACGTCCGGAGACGCTCACACACATCCAAGTGCACTAGGCGCGTTGTATACTTGCTGCAGAGTTTATAGTCGCGAACATTGTAAACAGTCTGAACGTCCATCCGTGGGAAAATAGGCAAGTTGTGATACGCGACACAGCGGCGGAAATGCTCTTCTAAGGCCTCACGTATCCCCTTGGATGAGTTTCAAGTTACAGAATACCTTTATAATAATTTACATACCGTGTATAGCCAAGCAAAACACCACCACGTCTAGGAATATGTACATATGGAAAAAGTGTAAAGACACAGGGAAAGATAAACACGAAGTTCAAGGACGGCTGAGGGGTGAAGCAGTGGAACGTTGAGAGCCAGTCCTGAGGTGGTGTCACTGGCAGCGTTTTCTTGCTGGGGAAGCTGAGTGCAAAATAGGCGTATGAGTGCACCCTGTAGTATTTTTATACTTGAGCGTTTGAATTATTTGATTTTTTAATTTCAGAATAATGAGGCTACGAGTGATTAGGTTACATTGTTTGCGTTTACTGGGTAAAGTTCAAGTTGTAGTTGAGCCCACCCTCACATTATGCACCTTAGGTGAGTTTGCCAATCCCCTCCCCTTACAGAATGGTGTGATTATTGTCGTTTGGCGAGAGCAGTGATTGACAGAAGCACCCCAGCTGTTCGGTACTTCCCAGAAGGGCCTGCAGGAGCTTGTGAGTCAACTTGAGTCCCAAGGGATGTCAGCCAGGCGAAGAGGGGGAAAGAGTGCTCCCCGCAAAAGAAACAGCCTTGGCAACAACCCAGAGAACCCGCTTAGTGAAGGAAGGAGCAGGGTTTTGTGACGGGAAAGGACAGAACCTAGAAGGTCTAGCTGAGTACAGGTTTCTTCCTAAGAGTAATAGGAAGCTGGATTTTTTTGGTTTCGTTTCTATAGGTATTTTTTTTATTTTAAAAAAACAAATAGCCAGGAATCATTTTATTTCTACTGTGGAAGAATTATCATGATCAACCTTTAACCACTCAAGGTAAATTAAGCTTTCATATGATCTGGATATAAAATTTCTTTTCAAAAGTTAAATAACCTCACTAACTGAACTGGGTTTAATTTTCATATTACCAATTGTTTTTATTGCTTAATCATTGAACAATTTTTTTCAAAATCATTTGAAATGACTAAGACAAACGTCTCCAATGTCTAAGAAAAACTATATAAATTAGAATTAGAACATTTCCATTTGGGCCGGGGGAGGTGGCTCACACCTGTAATCCTAGAACTCTGGGAGGCAGAGGCAGGTGGATTGCTTGAGCTCAGGAGTTTGAGACCAGCCTGAGGAGCAAGACTCTGTCCCTAAATGCAGCTGGGGTTGGGGCGAGTGCCTATAGTCCCACCTACTTCCCAGGCTGAGGCAAGGATCGCTTATGCCCAAGAGTTTGAGGTTACTGTGAGCTGTGAGGCCATGCAATCTACCAGGGGTGACAAACTGACTCTGTCTTTTTTAAAAAAAGAAAGGAACATTTACACTTCAAGAAAAATATGAATGGCTTGATCATTACTGTCTACATTTATCACAGAGTTGAGAAAATGAACTCACTTGTAATTTTTTTTCTTTCTTTTTTTTTTTTTTTTTTTTTTTTTTGAGATAGAGTCCTCCCTCTGTTTTCCTGAATAGAGTGCCATGGTGTCAGCCTAGCTCATAGCAACCTCAAACTCCTGGGCTCAAGCCATTCTCCTGCCTCAGCCTCCTAAAGTGCTAGGGTTATAGGCATTGGCCACTTAAAATTATTCTCTCACCTTTAATATTGCTAGAAAATATACTACTAAGAAGCTATTCACGGCCTTAAGCTTTAAACGCATATTCTTGATCTTATTCTTCAGGAGCTGCGGGCTTACCATCTTGACACAGGGTAGCAGAGCTTCCCTGAGGATACTGATTAAAAGGGGCCACAACTCATCAGCATCTTCTCTGATCTTGGCAAAGCCGGCCTATAAACTAATCCCGTACCATGTGTGCATTCATTCTGATTGGTAGCAGTAACAAAACAAGGCCCAGGGGAAAATATCATGAAAAAATAGACTAGAACATTTTGTAAAGTAATTATAATTTTCCTTCAAGAGACCACGAGAGGAGTTTGTATCTTTGAGACGGAACCCAGACTCAGATCCCCTAGGCAGTGCTTGCTTCCTGAAATTTTAATTTTAAAGGAAAAATAAATAGGATTGGGTGGTGTCTGTGGCTCAGTGAGGAGGGCGCCGGCCCCATATACCAAGGGTGGTGGGTTTGAACCCGACCCCGGCCAAACTGCAACAAAAAAATAGCCAGGAGTTGTGGCAGGCGCCTGTAGTCCCAGCTACTCGGGAGGCTGAGGCAAGAGAATTGCCTAAGCCCAAGAGCTGGAGGTTGCTGTGAGCTGTGATGCCACAGCACCCTATCAAGGGTGACAAAGGGAGACTCTGTTTTTAAAAAAAAAGAAATAGATTACACTAAAAATTAACATCAATATCTGGAGATTACACATTAGGAAAATGCAACAAGAAATACATGTCTTTTGGTCTCTTTTCTAGCATTCTTTTTTTTTTTTTTTTGCAGTTTTTGGCCAGGGCCAGGTTTGAACCCGCCACCTCTGGTATATAGGGCCAGCACCCTACTCCTCTGAGCCACAGGCGCCACCCTTTCTAGCATTCTTTAACACCTTTGCTTTCTAAGGAGGGGACTCATGAGCTATAATCCTTGCAGAGAGTCTCATCTGTGGGTTGTAGGATTTTCTTATCTGCCATGTTCACCACCCATCCTGGAGCAAGATCAAAGAAAATCTGCCTTCGATCCTTTCCAACAGTGAGCATCTTGAAGGGACAGTCTTTAGTGATGTCAGGGAAATATGACCCTACTTCTTGGTGAGTTCAAGCCTTGCTTTAGGAAATGTGGCAGAGTGTGCTAGGTACCCACAATTCTTTGCATCAATGTAGTACGGTACCACTACTTCAGGTGGAAGCATTTACTTCAGAACAGGTTTGCATAGAATTTCCAGACTCCTTGGATCATAGAAGGCTGCAGTAATACATCACTGTGGTTTTCAATTGCAGCGACAGCTATTTCTGAAGCCAACTGTACTTCAATATTAACTTTCACCTTAAGGACTAGTTATTACAGAATTGTGTTAGAACTCATTCCATCACTACTAAGTAATATATAGTTCAATACTTAAGGGGAATATACTACACTGATCATAAAAAAGCACATAATGGGCATGTATAGCCCACATTAAATAATGGTATGTTCCTGAAAACTAAGTAAGTTGCCTTTTTTTTTTCTACATTATTTAACATTTCTAGAGGGACACAGTTCCTTCTAAACTGTTGGCTGTATCATGTTTATCTGGGTTTTCTTTTTTTGAGACAGTCTCATTATGTTGCCCTCAGTAGAGTGCTGTGGTGTCACAAGCTCACAGCAACCTCAAACTCCTGGGCTTAAGCAATTCTCTTGCCTTAGTCTCCCGAGTAGCTGGAACTACAGGAGGCCACCACAATACCCGGCTATTTTTTTGTTGTAGTTGTCACTGTTGTTTGGTGGGCCCAGGTCCGGGTTCGAACCCGCCAGCCTCAGTATATGTGGCTGGTGCTCTAACTAGGGAGCTATAGGTGCTGAGCCCATGTTTACCTGGTTAAACGCAAGAGTTGGAACACACATCTCTCCCTTCTGAAACCAAACTAAAATGCTGGTAAAGAAATAAATAGTTTTAAGCCTTAGAGAGAAAAAAAATAACAAACAAACAGCAAAAAGGAGGCATAAAAAAATTTCCCAGTATGGAACACAGAGTGGCCAAGCAGAAAAAACTGAAACAGCCTGACAAGTAGAACTGTGTGCGCCTCAGGATGCTGGAAAAGCTCTGAAATTAGAGCAGCTGAGAATAGGAATGCACTGAAAATCCACAAGAACTGGCTGAAAGTTGCTGTAAGGCCTAGCAGAGCATCTTCCTTGTCCACTGCTACACTGAAAATCATATGGCCAGTCAAATTTTCAGCCAAGAATGAGGCAAAACAAGTATTTTCCAAGCTTCTTTTTTTTTTTGAGATAGTCTCACTGCATCGCCCTGGTAGAGTGCCTTGGTGTCATAGCTCACAGCAACCTCAAACTCTTGGGCTTAAGTGATTCTCTTGCCTCAGTCTCCCAAGTAGCTGGGACTGCAGGTGCCCACCATAGCACCTGGCTGTTTTTAAAGACAAGGTCTTGCTCTGGCTCAGGCTGGTCTCAAACTCGTGAGCTCAGGCAATCCACCTGCCTCAGCCTCCCAGAGTGCTGGGATTACAGGCGTGAGCTGTCATGCCTGGCTTCATATGTAATCCTTTGTGTCCGGCTTCTTTCATGTTTTTAAGGTTCACCCATGTTGTTATGTGACAGAATTTCATTGTTTTTAAGGGTGAATAATATTCCATTGTGGGATATGCCACATTTTTTTCATCAGCTAATGAACATTTGGGTTATTTTTACCTTTTGTCTATCATGAATAATGCCACTCTGAACGATCAGGTGCAATACAGACTTTCTTCTGGTGTGCACATGCTTTCTGTTCTCTTGGATATATACCTGGACGCAGAATTGCTGTGGCATATGATAACTCTACTGTTTACTTTTTGAAGAACTGCCAGACTGTTTTCCAAAGTGGCTGTGCCATTGCTCATTCCCACTTAGCAGCGTATGGGGTTCTGATTTTTGCACAACTTCACCAACACTTGTTGTACATCCATTAGATTAAAACCAAACATTACAAAAACTATAGGAAAAATGCTCCTTTAAGAGCCACTGTATGTCTCTTTCATATACTCCCATTGAACTACCTTCCTTTTTTTTTTTCTTTTGAGATAAGCTGTCTCAAAGCTATCACCCTGGATAGAGTGCTATGGCGTCATAGCTCATAGCATCCTCCAACTCTCCGGCTCAAGTGATCCTCTTGCCTCAGTTTTTCTGTTTTTAGTAGAGATGGGGTCTTGCTTTTGCTCAGGCTGATCTCAAACTCCTGAGCTCAAGCAATCCACCCACCTCAGCCTCCCAAAGTGCTAGGCTTACAGGCATGAGCCACCGTGCCTGGCCTGAAATATCTTCCTTATATGTGTTTTTTGCAAGCTTATATGTATAAATCCAGTTATTAGGGCAGGAGCAGCCTCTTTATGGCCACATTTTTGTTATTTCCTTTGAATTCTGGTTAGAGTCACCTGCTCCTCTACATCTTCACCAGGAAGATGGAGATGCATCAGACAAGCGAAGCCAGATTTCAATCAGGCCTGGGGGCTCTTGCTCAGCAACTTCCATCCAGGTGGCCAAAAGAAGAACATACTCAAACATATATGTGGCTGCAGAAAAAGAACCACATGGCTCACTCAGCAAAAAAACAGGCAAAAAGTCCCCCATCAGAGTAGAACTGCTGTGACTTCCATTTGATCCTTCAATCCCATCCTTTAAAGATTGGACCAGTTTTTAAAGCATTTCCCTTGTCTGAGACATCACGGTATCTCTGAGTGAATTAAAAACCTTCTGGTAAGTGTCCAGAACGTCCTCAGCACTGGGCCTCTCTGCAGCAGTCTGGCTCTTACATGCCTTGTGAATATTAAACAAATGGAATCGAACCATGTCGCTTCCTTCGACATGTCCCAGAAGGAAACTGGAGACGTCTGGGATCTTCCAGATGTCGACCTTCTCGTCGTATGAGGGCATGAGATCGTCATCAAAAGGCACACCCTCCCCAAAGGGCCACAGCTGCTCCGGAGCCACAAAATCCCCATGCAATTCCCTGTGGCCGCACTTCACAAGTGTCCCAGAGCTGTGGTTCACCAGGGGCAAGGCATCCAGGTCGTTCACCACGATGCTGAAATTACTGGTCAGCAGATACTGGGAGAGCGTCTTGGGTAGGTCATTGGAGTCGCACATGACCAGCGTGCCCAGGGGGCTGCGGTGCAGGTAGCTGATGACCCTGACGTAGTCTGTGGCCAGCTGCAGCCTGTGCTGCCATGTGTTCATGTGCTGGTACTTGGAGAGATTCAGTGTTACTTCCAGGTTGCTCAAGGAGCCTAAGGGGTGATACTCTGTAAGAATGGTGTTGTCATCCTCACAATAGCCAAGCAGCGTGACAACATGTTTGCTCTGCAGGGATTTCAGCATCTGCAGTCCATGGAGGAAATCCTCTTTCATCTCTAGACTGGTGAGACGAGAGAGAGCAACTTTTTGTTCCTTCCACTCAGAAAGAAAGACCTGGAACCAAGCCACAGAGAACATCAGTCCTAGACCTTCCCCTAAAGTTACTTAGCAGAGCAACAATAATTATCTTTGCAGTGGCAGATGTTACACAGAAGATACATAAGTTCATGAGACACAGACCCAGTGCTACAGCTGCTCTGAGTCCAGTTATGAAGACAGATGAAAGCAAACAGAGCAAAGAGCAGACACAGCACTCAGCAACGCAGGCACCTCTTCAGTGCCTAAGATGCCAGGGTGGGAAATGGCAGAAGGGACTAACTCTGTTCAGGATGCTGGAAGGCTCTGGGATGGGACATGCAGGGTCGATGTGGAGCAGGGAGGGTGTGCTCAGGAGGGGAGACCCTGTATATGCAGGCTCGGAGAGGCAAGTTCCAGCTCGCTGTTGCACGGTGGTTGGGGAGAAGGCAGCAGGGCAGAGGATTGGAAAAGTGGGTGAATGGAGACCCTGAAAAGTCTCTTGGATGGAGTCCAGCCGTGCCAATCACACGTGACAATATTACTCAATTTTAAAAGGCTGCATAGTAAGTCACAAATAGCAATATTTCTACATAAGAAAAACACTTTTGTGCATCTGTAGTTTTGTGCTACTTCACTATAAAAGCAGGAGCTGAGATGCTGCACAAACACTAGACCTTTCCCTGCAGTCAGCAGCTAACAGGACAACTGTGCATCACCACCTTGGATTTACATTTCCTATTACCGAGAAAAGACTCACAGGCCAGCACAGTGGCTCACACCTGTAATCCCAGCACTCTGGGAGGCCAAGGCAGGTAGATCTCCTGAGCTTTCAAGTTTGCGAACAGATGAGTGGATAAAGAAAATGTGGTACATACACAATTGAATATACTATTCAGCCATAAAAAAGAATGACATGGCTGGGTGCATGTAGCTCGGTGGTTAGGGAACTGCCTATGTGCTCCAGGGCTGGTGGGTTTGAACCCGGCCGGGGCCTGGTAAGCAGCAACAACAACAACAAAAATAGCAGGCACCTGTAGTCCCAGCTATGAGGAAGGCTGAGGCAAAAGAATCGCTTGAACCCAAGAGTTAGAGGTCGCTGTGAGCTATGAAGCCACAGCACACTACCAAGGGTGACAAAGTGAGACTCTGTCTCAAAAAAAAAAAAAAAAAAATGACACCTGTTTTTCACAGCAGCAGGGATGGAACTATAGGACATGTGAGGTGAAATAAGAACAGAAAGTTAAACACTGTGCCTTCTCACTTAGACGCATAAGCTAAAAAAAAAGGTGATCTCACAGAAGTAAAAAGTAGAATATAGGGTAGCTTAGGCTGGGGAGGGGGGAAGGGGCAGGGAGAGATTTGTTAAAGTGTACAAAATTACAGCTAGATGGGAGGAACAAGATGTGGGGTTTTAACAGCACAGTAGGATGACTGTAGTTAACCATATAGTACCAATAGCCAGAAGGAGGATTCTGAATGTTCCAGCACAAAGAAATAAACATCCATGTCCAAGAAGATGGACAGGCTAAGTGCCCCATCGGAACACTAAACACTGTATGTACCAAAACATCCTATGTACCCTATAAATATGCACAATTATGTGTTAGTCAAGCATAAAAATTTTAAATATCAATATAATACCATTATAGTTCAAAAAGCAAGAATTTTCCATAATCCCCTTTAACCTAGCACAATTCCTATCATTTGTAAAATTACAAACATGTAATTTTACAGTTGAAAATAGCGTATTATATGATTCTTGCTTTTTTATTATATGTATCTTCCTTTTTCCACTTATCATCATAAGATTTTCTTCAGGTTACAACACGGGGGGTCTTAACTATACCTAGTGGCTCCAGAATATTCCATCAAGCAGCTGGATCTTAAATCAACTATTCCCCTAAAATTACTGTTTCTAGTTTTCTAGCACTATAATACTCCTTTACACATGGAGCTTTTCCCCTTCCTTAGCTCTTATTCATGGTAATTTCCAGGGCCTCCTAATTTCCCAGCCTCAGCAGCCTCAGTCTCTTCCACCGGAATCCACCTGTCACAATTTTTTTTTTTTTTTTTTTTTGAGACAAGGTCTCACTCTCTTGCCCAAGCTAGAGTACTTGGTGTTAGCCTAGTGCACAACAACCTTAAACTCTTGGGCTCAAGTGATGCTCCTGCCTCAGCCTCCTGCGTAGGTGGGACTAATGGCTGTACTACTCCAGTACTGGAATGCCCAGGGACACTAATGGCTAAGATCATTTTATTAAGATAAAGGCCCAGACATGAGATCACTGAGCCCATGGTGGAGAGGCACAGACACCAGGGCTCCTGATAGGAGGTGCAACACCCGCCTCCCTGAGATATTAGACGGGCCCCAACTCACCCTTTTCACAGCTCCTTCCCCAGCACACTTCAGCTGCCTCACTTCTGTTCTCAGCTGCTCGCAGGACAGCCACGGCGAGCAGTTTTTCATCTGTCCTATCTTGAAGTGGCCGTAGGGACAGTGCCCCGGGTTCCCCGAGTAATGCTGGGGGGAGATGAAGACCCGGCCCAGGCAGAGGTAGAGCAGCGCATTCATGAGGGCCATGGCCAGCAGCAGCCTGACTGCTGGGGGCACCTCCCTGGGCACCGGGCCTTTCCTGCTGTCCCGGGGCTGCTTCTCCATGGTTCTACCCTCTGTGGTTTCCTAAAGTAGAAATGCAACAAGGAGGAAAGACATGGTCAGTTTTCACTTCCATGAAGCGGACCTAATGCATCTTCTACTCAAAGGTCCTATAAGCTATGGCCTTACCGTAAGGGTTAAAACAGGTATTGATATGATTAGGCTCACACTAAATGCCCAGCGATCGCTATTTCCATCATCATTACATCTTACTACAAACTGGGATGTGGTCCATCTAGATTAGATCAGGAAGGGCTTTGTGTCACGCACAGTAGTTTGCACTAAGTGGACACGTGTGAATAGTCAGGAAAAGGAAAGCAAAAAGTGTCACTCCAGAGGGGCCAGGGCAGCGGGTGACAAAGGAAAGCAGGAGGGGCCAACAGGTCAGAGTGGGGCTGGGGGCCTCTTCACCCACTAAGAAGCTGGCATGTTCCTTGGAGGGCACTCAAAAGCCCCTGAGTTTCTAAAAAGCAAAGCCTACTTTTTTTTTTTTTTTTGAGACAGAGCCTCAAGCTGTCGCCCTGGGTAGAGTACTGTGGCTTCACAGGTCACAGCCACCTCCAACTCTTGGGCTTAAGTGATTCTCTTGCCTCAGCCTCCCAAGTAGCTGGGACTACAGACGCCCACCACAATGCCCAGCTAGTGTTTTGTTGTAGTTGTCATTATTGTTGGGCAGGCCCAGGCCAGATTCGAACCCTCCAGCTCTGGTATATGTGGCTGGTGCCTCAGCCACTTGAGCTGCAGGTGCTGCTGAGCCCAAAGGCTACTTTTTAATAGGTGTTTAACCCTGTGCTGTGGCGGGTGCCTGAGGTCCCGTCTAGCAGGAGCCTGAGGCAGGAGCATCATTTGAGATCAAGAGTTTAAAGTTGTTGTGAGCTAGGCTAATACCACATACTCTAGCCTAGGCAAGAGAGTGAGACTTTGTCTCAAAAAAAAAAAAAAATTGTGACAGGTGGATTCTGGTGGAAGAGACTGAGGCTGGGAAGTTAGGAGGCCATAGAAATTACCATGAATAAGAGCAAAGATGCATGAGCTAGAGTAACAGCAGTGAGATAAGAGAGCCAATGACCCCAAGAGGACACTGATGAGGTGCAGACTTTAGCACTGGAGCATGTGAGGCCGTGGTGAGGGGGCTGGATGGGGATAAGCCTGGGAAAGAATGCTGGACAGCAGGTGCCTGGGGCAGAGCCCACATATGAACCAGGATGGAAGCCTACCAATACTCAGCAGGGGCTGTGGCTGTGCCAATGTGTGCCAGCTGAACTCCAGTACTGGAATGCCCAGGGACACCAGTGGCAGAAGTGACCCTGTGTTTCCTCCCATACCAGATATAACTATGACATGAAGGTTTATCTTCCAAAAGCAGCTTCCTTCTCCCAGCTCAGGCTTCTATACAGACTGCAGGGTCAGTCAGTGTTCTGGTTGGCCCCCAAGGACTGGTACAGAACCCTCTACCTCAGAGTACACACAGGAACTGTGTTATAAAAGAACTGCAGCTCTGTACACAGGCAAGTTGCTACAGTCCACCCGGTCAGCCTTTCCCGTGGTGTCCCTTTAGCTCCCCAGCCCTTGGGGGTGCTGCCGCCTCAGGGAAGCCCTCCAGTGACTGGCTGCTGTCGCCAGAGCCCCATCAGAGCCCCCTGTGGCCTCCTCTCCCTGCTCCCTCCATCACTGTCTGTCAGCCACTCAGTCACTTAGTACGTACCAGCCCCACACCAGACGCTGGAGATAATTGAATGAAATAAACAGACGTGGTTCCTATCCTCCTAGAGCTTAGAGGAAAATCCAGTGGGGAAGACAATAAACAAGTAAACAAAAAAGTTTATCATCCTGCGCTGAAAGGTTCAAGGGCAGAAGATAACCAGGAAATCTGCTGGAAGAAACATCCCAGAAGACCTCTCAGAGGATGAGACTGAGGCCTGAGAGGAGCAGCCATGGGCACACAGGCAGCTCATTCACCCCTTTCCTCTGAGAAGGAAAATCTACCCTCCATCCATGGAGCTGGGACAGGAAGTGGCCTCGCTCCCAAGGACACACCGCAGCTACAAAGTGTCAAATGATCCCCTTCTTTGAACAGCCACCACTTTCTCACTACTGAGAAACGTTCCCTGAAGTCAGAGACCAGAAAGTTGCCTCTTGAAGTCTTATCAGTAAGAATAAACACCCCACTCTTGCCTGGCGGATCAAAGCCACTGACACAGAGAAGCTACTGATTTCCAAAACAGGGCGGAGCTGCAGACAAGGAGTCGGGAGGTGATAACTGCACATCTGTTACTATTATCATCTCCTAGAAAACCAGGCTCCGGCGTCCACCTTGCAGTCCAGACCAGATTAGGCCCCCATTATACACATACTGCCTGGCTTTGAGCCCATCAAAACATGATTTCATTTATATTTTGCCTAGATCCACCCCTCCCCCAAATTCAATGATAACTGTTCCTTTCCCTTTGCTTGAGACATTCGAGTCCCACTGGTGTGCAGTCTCACGCAAGGCGATGAGTTAGTAAACCTGACAGGTTTGCTCTGTGTGGCCTTATGCTGGTGATCAGGTCACCCTCTCTCTTCTTCAAACTTACATCACCTCTTCCCCCACCTTCACTCTCGCCAGATGATTGTTTCCTATTTTACTGCAGAAAATGGCAGCAATTAAGAGAGTGTTTCCACTGGCTCCCAATCCCCCACGTCAGGTCCCATGTACTCTCTCTCCTATTACCCTGGCACTAGCTATGCAACCCGCTCAGGCCTGAGCACAAGACCCCAACCCCTGCCCCAGGACAAGGCTCCATAGTGCTGTCCTCTCCGGAACCCCAGCACACTGTGTCTTCCCACCTGTGGCTCTTGCCCACTGTTCTCCCTCCTCCCTATTCAGCAAACTCCATAAAAGCTTATCTGTACTATCTCCAACTCCATCCTCTCCCTCTCTCCAACTCCAGGCCACACCATGCACACTGATCCTATCAAGCATGTAGCTAAACACAGCAGCCAGCACAGTCCCAGGCTCACCGGACCTATCAACAGCGGCAGAGGGACTGATAACTCCTCCGCTCAAAATGCCTTCTTGGCTTGCTTCCAGGAAACTACAGCTCCCTTCATCTCCCCAACTCTGGGGTCCCCAGGGCTCAGACTTCAGGCCCCTTTACTCTCATCCTGGGCAAGCTCACACAGGCTCATGATTCTGTCTCCACCTGCTGACAGCTCCC
This sequence comes from Otolemur garnettii, assembly GCF_000181295.1. Taxonomy (NCBI): domain Eukaryota; kingdom Metazoa; phylum Chordata; class Mammalia; order Primates; family Galagidae; genus Otolemur; species Otolemur garnettii. The sequence continues at coordinate 190,007 of NW_003852469.1, read as the reverse complement.
ACAGGGGCAGCTGCAACCCCAGCCTCCCCAGAACTTGAGGCTTGCGTCTTTGACATCCCCACTTGGATGTACGTTGACGGACAACTCAAAAATAGTGTTTTTCCCTCAACAATAAAAAAACTAATAACTAACTTAAAAATGGGCAAAAGGAGAAAGGAAAGGATACTGACAGGTCTGGGATTTCCTTTTGGATGAAAACGTTCTGGAATTAGACAGTGATGGTTACACAAACTGGTGAATATACAAAAATCCCTGAACAGTACACTTTAAAATGGCAAACTCTATGGTATGTGAATTATATCTCAATTTAAAAGATAAAAATACTTCCTAAACTTGACTTCTAGCCTCTTCCCCTGTACTCCCTATTGCCCTGGCCAGTGAGGCTGGGGGCAAGGACCAGTGCCAGCACGGAGACACCACCTCCTCCCACCAGGAAATTTTAGAAATGATAGACTCTTCCACAATTCAGGGTAGTTTTTCTTACTTGATAAGAGAAAATGTTGCATGGTGTCCTCAGCGCCATTAGGAGGTGGCACTTTCCCAAGTGATCCCATTGGCTCACCCACCCTGTTGGGGTCTCCAGCCATGACCTTCAGGGTCAGGACACTCTTGTTCACCCTTTTCTTAAAGCTTCCAGGCCACATCATTCTCTCTGGCCCGTTCCTCCTGTCATCTTCAGGAACTTAAACTAAAACTGGACAACTCTCCCCACTCAGGCCTCAGTCTTGGGGTTTTTCCACCCGATCCTGATTCTTACCAGGCACTCTTAAAGAAATGGATGAGATGATGACCACCATCCTTCCCCCACCACGTCTAAAGAAACCATGTGTCTCAACTTAGACTTCAGGGCAGGGATCAGCAAATGTTTTCTCTATTAAGGGCAAACAGTAAATATTTAGACTTAGGGATCAAAAGTCAAAATCGAGTGACAACCAAGTAACTGTGATTCATGATGCCAAGCAAGGACAGGCCACCTCCCACCTGTCGGTTACCCAACCGTTGGCGTGGATGAAAGCAGTGCTGGACAGCACGGCAACGAGTGAGCACATTTACTTATGGACATTGGAATCTGAATTTCACAGTTTTCACTTATCACGAAGTATTATTTGAATTCACACATGCTCACAACATTTAAAAAGACAGAAGCATCCTTAGCTCTCAGGCTATACCAAGGCAGGCAGTGGGCTGTAGCTGGCAAGCCCTGCTGTGGTGATAATAGCCCTGCAGGTCTGTCAAAGGCCAATGTGATCTCCACAAACATGGCTTTGGTGGCCATCTAAACACTCGTGGTTTCCAAGTCTGCACTGCAGCCCAGATCTTTCTCCTACGCTTCACCCAGCTGGCTCTCCAAGGTCTGGGCTGCCCACAGCTGAACTCGTGATCTCTCTCCTATCCCCACATACCCATGCCTCCTCTAGGGTTCTCCCTGTGATGGACACATGACCCACTAGCCCACTCAAGTCATAAACCAGGTGACTTATGTCCCCTCCACTAACCACCAAACCAACCAATCCCCACACAGTCAACTCTGCCACCCACACTTCCCACAGCGGCCCACCTCTCTCCTTCCCTGCTGCCTCCACCCTGGCACGAGCCAGCAGCACCCCTCACCTGGGCTTCTGCAACAGTTTCCTGCATGATCTCCCACTTCTTCCTCTTTTCCAATCCATTCTCCACCAGCAAACAAGACCTTTTTTCTTCAGTGAAATGTTTCAAGCACAGACAAAAATAAAAAATAGGATCATGAACACCTATCTAGCTTTGTCAAGTTACACTGCATTGTATTTGCTTCAGATCTTTTTTAAAGAAATATGACGTGACATATACACCTTAAGCTGAAGCCCCTCCCAGTGCAATTCTGCTCCCTCCCAATTCCTGTCCTCAAGCTGGTTCACATCAGAGGTTCTGAAACTGCGGTCCCTGGGCTTGTAACATCAGCATCATCTGGGAACTTGGGAGAAATGCAAATTCTTGAGTCTTCACCATAGACCTACTTACTGGATCAGAAATAAAATCCGGGTTTTAGTAAGTGCTCCAGGTGATCTGGATCCATGCTACCGTTTGAGAACTACTGGTATATTTAACTCTCATACATGCTTTTTAATTTTAATTTTTTAAGAGACAGGACCTTGCTATGTTGCCCAGGCTGGAATCAAACTTCTGGGTGCAAGCAACGCTCCCACTTCAGTCTCCCAACATGCTGGGACCACAGGCCTGAGCCACTGAACCTGACTTCCCATACATGCTGTTCATTTTCACAAGTATGTGCCCATAATAATGAATAATGTATTTTCAAGCTTTATATTGGTATTGTCCTTTTGCAACTAGCTTTTGTTAAAACTGCAACACTGTTTTTGAGATTTATCTGTGTAGATACGTGAAACTCTAGTTCACTATTTTTAATTGTTTGACTACTGCACGATAAGTGAAATAAGTTTTGCACCCATCTCCTTATGCATAGGTAGAAGAGCTTCTGTCTGATATATACAGGGTGATCTTTTAAAGCACAGATTCGGTCTTCCCTTGCTTAAAAACATTCGAACACTGCCACAGGAAAACATCCAAACTCTTATGAAGTCCCCTGACATCTAGTCTTCCTCGGTCCTGAAGGCATCCTTTTGGGGGTGCCCACACCCCTTCACGTGGGTTCCTTCTTCCTCTAGGTGAAGCCTAGAATGAGCCATGAGACTGTGAGCACCCAAAGGACTGCCTGCCTGTCCTCTTCACCACTGTATCAGAGCCTATGTGCAGAGATGCTCCGTGAAGATGCTCGAGCTGCCCACTCACTCAAACTTTCCCCTCCGTGTGCCCTCAGCCCCACATGCTTTCTGTCTCCTGTGTTTTCTCTCCCACTGAGTCACTATCCCTCTGTGCGCTACCCTCCTCTGAGAGCTGCTCATCCACCGCCTCCTTCTCCCATCTCAGTCCCCCAGCCCAACCCACACAGTTAACCTTGTACCCCCAAACTGTTCTTATGCCCACCTTGCCACTTGGGTGAATTCAGGTTTTAAGGGGTATGAAGCTTATGCAACTTGGTGGAAGAATAATTCTTTAAGAAAACATACAATTATGTAGGTAAAAGTTGCTAGGCCCCTCGCCAGGGTTTTGGAAGGTATTTGTCCAAGTGAAGACTGTCCAAGAGTCATCAAAAATGCACATCTGCTTGTCTTTCCCCAGCTCCACGCAACCTGCCCCGTCTACCTCTCCATTTCCATTCAAAGCCTGCCAACATCAGGTACAAAACTCTGTAGAACTTCAGAAATTCATATTTTTGAATCTGTGTTGGGCCTTCATCATTACCCAACAATCCTTTAATGTGTTTCTTGTTGAATCCGCATTTTATGTGCCTCAAGAACCTTTTACTTATCCCTAAGTCCTCACCTACATTTCTGAATCCTTTAAAGGAAAAACACACCCAAAATTCAACTGACTTTGATCGTGTCAACTTCACACCAGTTCTGTGAGGCAGAAATAATTATTGATATTCCCATTTTGCAGATAAGAGAACTGAATCAGAGGTTAAGTGATACATCCAAGGTCACTAAACTACACACAGGAGAGCCAAGTTTTTGGGCCTCAAACTCAGACTCATAATCTAAATTCAGTAATGTTCAGGTGTTAGACTGCACTGAGCCCAGTGTGGTCATCCAGGACAGTGGTCAGGACAGCGGTAGGGACGCTGAGACTGCTCCTCTCTCACAGAAGGCTTAACCCACCTCAATACCTGATCAGTTCTTTTTTTTCATTTAGAGGCCTATTTCTGGAGTAGGCTGCCCAGAGTTTAGGGTAAGTCTGTGTGGCTGAAGGAACTTTCTTGCTCAGAAATAAGCAAAAACCACTAAAATTTACTGGTCTTGAAAATTAGCCATCAAGTTGACACATAAGGATTGTGGGGCCATTGGGTAGCAGAAATTCAGGCACTGTTTAAAAACAGGATTTCTGACATTGATAGGAAAGGCTCAATAATAGAAAAAATTGGTGCTTTACTGTTTAAAGTAAAAAGAAAATAAAAACAATGGAACCAAATTTCATGCAACTACGGAAGAAACACATTAGTGTCATCCAACACAAATTAGATTACAATTCCATTTTGTTGCTAAAGTATATGGCACATCAAGATGGTTATTTTAAATATGCTGAGGATTTACTTAGCCTTAGATAAAGGCAAAGGATGTCGAAGACAAGATTACTAAATACAACAGCTTTTCTTTTTAAAAAGAGCAGCGTCTGTCTACACTTAGAGCAACAATGACCGCGCACAGAACCAACGCCCAAGAACAAAGAGTCAGGGCCTGTCACAGCTGGAGTCGCCGGGTTATTTACACGGTGGGCGCCGGCGCAGGGCCAGGCGCTCGCTGCCCAGAGCCAGCGCGGCCTCCCGGGAGGAGAAACAGCAGAACTGGGGCCCCGGGGTGCCCTGGGAGCGGCGGCCACCACCGAGCCGGGCGCAGGCCCCGCGAGAAACCCGGCTGCCCTCCGCGCCCGCAGCCTCGCCAGCCGGGCCGGTGCACCCACCTGCCGACCCGCATCCCACGGCCCACACGCATCCTACCTTCGGCACCTTCTGCGCCTGCGCGGCTGGAAACTGTGCCCGGCCAGTGAGCGCGAGGCCGCCCCACGCCCCGCCCCGCCCCGCCCACCTCCCGCCGCGCACGCGCAGGATGACGTCACGCAGATCCCGGGCTGCAGCGCTGCCTCGGGGCGGCTGGCGAGTGTTTCCCACTTAGTGGAAACCGGGAACCGTGAGGTCTAGATGAGCAGCACAACGGTGGCTTCAGAGTGCAGCCCTCGGGCCGGCGGCGGGAGCAGCATCTCCAGGGAGGTTGTTGGAACTGCGGCGTCTCCGCCCTGGGCCCCGGCCGCTGGAGCGTGAGCGCGGCTGGGGCGCTGGACGCCGCGGGGCTCGGCCCGGAGGGCGGTAAAGCTGTGCTTGGCACGCGCAGTCCGGGGCCAGCAGCCTTGGAAAAAGAGAAGGAAGCCCGCGGGGGTGGGGCGGCAGGGACGCCTCGGGTCTCAGGCCCGCCTTGGTGCAGGTGGAGACGCGGGAGAAGGGGAAGGCTGCGGCGCTGGCAGGCGGACGCAGGGTCGGAGCGTTTCCTTTACAGCAGAAGCGTCGTCTCCCCGAAATCAAGAGAACACCACGTGGGCTTAAAGAAAAAACCGTGTCTCTGCTTGTAATCCAGACAATTTTAAAATATTAATTTTTGCAACTTTTGCCTATCAGACATACAGCAAAAAAGAAAGGTCGTACGAGACCTGCCGTTGATATCCAGCATCTAACAGTTTCCCTCATACGTAAGTGAAAATTGGAGTGACCTGGTGTGCCCCCGTGGACTCTAGCAAATCACATTTCTAGGAACTTATCCTTCGGAAGGAATGAATACATCTGCGAGATATATGCACAAGAAACCTCGCTGAAGCGTTGTTGATAAGGGATATTGATAGCAGAAAACCATAAAACTAAAGCTATTAAAAGTGATGCTCTGAGTGGGTACAATTTCAGGTTGAGCAGATAAAGCAGTTGTGGAGGCCGAGCACACCGTCCCGTCTGTAATCCCAACATTTGGGAGGCTGAGGCTGGAGGGACTGCTTGAAACTCGTCTCAAAAAAAAACCAAAAATGGTACAAAACACTATCCTTGAGTTCTTTAAAATATGCTAGTGATTAAATACAAAAACGACGGTATGTAAAATTGTCTGATGGGGTTTTCACTGTAAGAAATGGTGAAGGGGTCGACTGCAGTGATTCACGCCTGTAATCCAAGTGCTCTGGGAGGCCAAGGCAGGATAGGTGCTTAAGGTCAGCAGTTTGAGATTAGTCTGGACAAGAACAAGACCTCATCTCTGCAAAAAAAAGGAAAATTCCTCAGGCATGCTGGCTCATGCCTGTACTCCCAGCTACTACTCAGGAGGCTCAGGCAGAACTGCTTGAGCCCAGGGGTTTGAGGTTGTAGTGAACTATTAATATGACGACACCCCTACATTCTAGCCAGGGCAACAGAGACCTTGTCTCAGAAAGGAAGAGAAATGGGGAAGGGTAGGAAGGGTAAGATGTATATGGTGGCAAGCTTTCTAAATGCTAACTGAAGCGACAAAATATTAATTCTAAATAGGCTGTGGAAAATTGAATATGTATTTTGTAATCATTGGAATAACTGTTCAAAACAAACCAAACCAGAAATAAATAAACGGAAGGTAGTAGGAAAATCTCCAAACACTTGGAAATTAAACAATACACATCTAAATGATCCAAGAAGGGGAATACTTTGAATGAAAACAGAAATACAAAATACTAATATTTTTAAGCAACTAAAGCAGGTCTTGGAGGGAAATTTATAGCACTAAAATGCTTGCATTAGCAAAGAATAAAGCGTAATCTCATGTACCCTCACATTAACCCAAAATAAAAGCTTGTAAATAAAAGGAAAAAATGTCAAGTCAATCATCTAAGCTTCTACCTTAAAAAGTTAGAGAACAAAGTAAACCAAACCAAGTAGAAGAAATGATGATAGCAAAGTTGAATGAAATTAAAATTTTTCTGTTAGACTTCATATTAAAGAGTCTGGCTGAAACCCACTGATGGGTCACAGTTCAGTTTGGAACATTCACTTTTGTACTTAACTTCCAGGGGCAAATATGCTGGATTCCCTTAATAATTTGAAAGTTAAAATTTGAGTTGAAGGCCTCATAAAAGAATGTAACTGGTCAAATTCTGAACTGGTCTTCCTTTATGAACCCTCCCAGATTCCATCAAATAGCCCCTCTTCTGTGTTCCCACGGAACGTATCTTCAAGTAACCCAGATAGCATTTTCCAAGGTACTGAAGATAGAGGTGATGATGGTTTTTTCCTAACTCCAACTTTTATGCAAGTGGTATTAATTGATACTACCATATTACAATTTAATTTTTTTTATTCATTAATAAAACAATAAACTCATTACATATTAACAAAAATCTTATGAAAATTACATTTTCAAAAAAATAGATGACAGTTCCATTTTCGCAAATCTCTTTAGTGTGAATTACTAGAAGACGTCTGCATTCTTGTATTTACTTCTACATTTCATCAGTTGCAATGACATTTTGATTAAGGTCTATAAAGAAAATCTGGACTCACACAACTATAGCTAGAAAAAGCATTTTAACAGCCTTTTCAAAAAAACGGGGATATTCTTCTTTGATACCACACCAAAAGTTGACTAGTAGTTTCTCATAGCTGTAATGTGGAATCTGCAATCCTATCAATAAGCTTTTTATACTCATGTTACACCTTGTACTTTGAATGGATTTATCCATGCATGGGACCTTAACATTGTGGATGAGTCCTGGGGAAATACTAGTTTACTAAGCTTTTCATACATACCAACTGTTGACAATTTTATTATCCAATATGCAAAAATGGCATTTGTTAGTATCGACACTGATTTCATTAGAAAGATTTGTAGGTACTGGGAAGCTGTCAATCCGTCTCACTGTGGCATAATTTTACTTGAAAGCTCATATTTTATCACTGACAGCACTAAATTGTTTTCTGTGATGTTACAAGCATATTTCATTCATTTTTTGAAGGCTATATGCCAGCCAGGTATGAATCACCAGTTTATCAGTTGTTTGTGCAAGGAAATGGTGTTCCATAAAAATGCAGCCCCTATGACCCACAGCTTACATGATTCCACAAGTACCTTTTCTCAGGACAGCCATAAAAATAAGCTTTGCGCATACTTCATTTGGTCACATTAAAATACAGAAAAGACAAGTTGGGTATTGTCAGTAAAATATATGATGACTGATTCCTCAAGGACATCCTTCAGTAAATGCACAGCAGGGAATACAGTGACTGCCACTGCTGTTTTCCCCACCACTGGTTTTGCACCAACAGGGCCAAGAGCACCACAGTGATAGTGAGAGGCAAATAGTTGTGAACTGGCAAACCCCTGCACAGACCACACTTTTGAGAACTGCTGGTCCCACGAATGGAGTGTGCTGCCAGGTCTGTGTATCCACAGTTGCCACTGGGAGATGCCCTCAGCATGAGCTGAGCCTAAAATCATTCTACACTTAAATTTGGAGCCTCCACGCCCGATTCAAGGCTCATTAAACAACCTTTGGCTAATGAATTGCCACGCAGTTAAACTGTCAAGTGCTTAGGCTGATGCCACTGTTTGGTCTACTTCATAGTGACACTTCTGAGTATAAATTAATAAACTGCCATTATGCTTTCTATTAAATAATGTCTTATAAGCTTTGTTGAGTCAGCAGCCCTGATCCCGCCAATTCTGGGACACTGATGATACAGTTTCTGAGAATAAATACTACCCTATGAGAACTTCTCTATTTGGTTTTGTTTCTTAGGAGACCTTTGAAATTGTCTACATACAGATGACACTCTATGCGATTTCAAATATAAAATGAGATTTGGGGGATCTAAAAGTAACAAACCAGTATGCAAAATGTTAAAAATAATATTCCCCAAATACATTTTCTCAAGAAAGAAGTAAAATAATATTTCCTACATTTATCTTGAGAAAAGAAGGCTACTCAGTATTCTTTAGTTGTAGTTCAGTGCTTTGAATGGTGATCAAAAATTGTTGATAAAGGGTGATTTAATTAAGTGCAAGTATAATAAACCAGCTTGCTCACCACTCCCAAACCCTCTCTGGCAGGTCTTCCTGAGTGGGAGAGGCTGGAAAGCTATAAACTACATTTCCCAGACACGTCATACAGGTTCTTTCTAAACAGGTGCACTAACTCCCATTAATCGGGAAGCACGGGACATGGAAGGGCAGCAGGCAGGTTTGCACAGAGCGTGGCAGAGGGCGCAGCCTGGAGCTGGCAGCCACTACTGTGGCTTTTCAGTCCTCACTCTGCAGTTTCCTCATTCTGGCAGCAACATGATGGCCCAGTTCCTGCAGTATGATTTTGGCTGTACTCCCAAAAGATCAGACAGTTGCTGTGTGAGCTGTCTACCTACCTACCTACCTAACCCCAGGGTTTAAACTACCCTGAGAGTGGACTTTGTTGCAGGAACTGACTGATTCACATTTCACATGTACATTTTCTCTAACATAATCCTGTTTCTGGTTTCTACAGTTTTATAGCAACATTTTCTTCCTCAACTGCTTTTCTAAGCTGAGACAATGTCCTTTGTATACAGTTAAATGTTATTTTAAAAAATCAAACTATCGTGGCATTGTTTGTAGATACATCTGTAATTTTATTACAAAACCATTCTTTTGGCATTAGTTAGTTACAGTGATAGCAAGATATTGTGAGTGTGGCATAGCAGTTCTGATGTAACAATTGCATCTCCCACAACTGACCTGTCATCATTATTGCTACAAATCCTGACAACATACCATTTAGGGAGGGGTAGATGCTAAGAGTCCGAGTAAATGTTGGTAAGACAGGACTATAAAAGTTCCGTTATGGGAATGTTCTTACCCCTCTCCTCCAATTACTTTGCTTTTACAAGAATCAAATTACTTAGAGCTAGTCTGAATAGCAGCAGCACCCAAGGAGCACCCCACTTAGTTCTTGTTAAGAAGCAGGACCTGCGCAGTGCCAAGATTTACACCACGAGCAAAGGAATGACCACTCTAGTTTTAAGCTCTGCAGTGAAGTCCCTTAAAAAAATAAAAGCATCCCAGCAGTCCTTGTGGATGGTGCTACTTATTGCTGTGCGTCTGCTGGCGGGTCGCTCTCTGTGCTGTGCTTGCTCTGCAGGGATCTCCCCACGTATCTCCAATACTCCCTCCTGATAGTGTCCTTTTCTTTAGCTAGGACTTCACATAACTGAAAATGAAAGAAATTTATTAAAGCAAGTGTTTACCTCAATCTCAAAGGCAAATGCCTTGAAATCAGATACATAGCTGGAGTTATACACATCCACTAGTGATGTCAATGCTGTCCTCAACAGAAGTGGCCCTGCCCCGAATTCTGAGTAAACATGTTGAAACGGAGCATGACTATAAGGACTGCGTAGACTGACCTCTGAGAAAGCAACAAGAAAGGCAGAGCCCCACCAGCTTACCTCTAGTGCTTTGTTAAGGATGTCTTCCTTGTTGTCACATTGGTTTTCTAGCATGTCTTCATAGATATCCACAAGAAAGGCAATTAGGTAGGGGGAACTGTGGCTTGGTTGTAAATCAAGTAACTGATTTAATAGATTAGGATATTTGGAAAGACCCCGATCCTGCAAAATCCTTAAAAGAAAAAAAATTCAAGTTTGAGAAGGAAGAACAAAAACAGTAAAAAGATCCAGAAAACCTCTGAAACATAAGAAAAGGAGGCTTAGGCTCGGCGCCTGTGGCTCAAGTGGCTAGAGTGCCAGCCACATACACCTAAGGTAGCAGGTAAAATCCAGCTGGGGCCCACCAAACAACGATGGCTGCAATCAAAAAATAGCCAGGCGTTGTGGCGGGCGCCTGTGGTCCCAGCTACTTGGGAGGCGGAGGCAGGAGACTCGCTTGAGCCCAGGAGT
>NW_003852469.1:163540-178895 GCF_000181295.1 Otolemur garnettii | reverse complement strand
AAAAAAAAAAAAAAAAAAATTTGGAAAAATTATCTGGGCAGGATGGCTTGAGCCCAAGAGTCTGAGGTTGCTGTAAGCTATGACGACTCACAGCACTCAACCCAGGGCAACAGAATGAGACTCTGTTTCAAAAAAAAGCAAGAAACTTGTAAATTATGTGAATCTTTCAGATAATTAAGAACTGAGTAAAAAATTTTTAAAAATGATTATAAATGATCATTTATAGTTTAAACTATGCAACATGCAAAATTAAAGCCGAAAATAAATCACTTTCTTAAAATTAAGAAGGAAAATAACAGGTTCTTGTTTCTTCTTGAAATGGCTGCTTACTCCTTAAGTGTTCTAGACACTGCAGGGCCCACCATGACATCTCCAAATGTGACTGGCTCCACATTCCGTGCTCTTTGGGCCTAGCTCCCCTGAAGATCTCTAAGTTTACAAGGAGCCTGTGACACCTTGTGTTGTGTCAGTGGTCAGTTAGTGAAGCCTTTTCTATTTAAGGACTTATTAACAGGGTCTCTAGAAATGGAAACAGAATGGCTGGCTACCCATCTGTATAATCCACTTGTCAACTGTCTACCTCGCTCTGCTGTGCTCCTAAGATGAGCAGAACCGAGTGTGTGTGCCATTCTTTGACATAAGACTACAGGATTCGTAAGTACAATTCACACTGCATCACTGTTTACTTTCGAACTGTTCTATAAACAACTGTTCCTGGGAGTTAACACAGACTATTATTACATTCTTGCTCTTAGATCAAAAACGTGAAAATTCTTTAGCACCCCTTTTGGATCATCATAGAACACACTCCATGAAGCATCACAGTAACAGATTATTTGTTTATTAAAAAAAAAAAAAAAAAGACCCTCTTACCCTTTCAAATAGTTCCACGCGCTTTCATTATGTGGTACTAGTTTGATCATTTCCAGGGTATACCTACAAGAAAACACATGTTCAAGAGCAGTACCGGGACTTCAGAGTTCACCAAGACTGTGGCACAGCGTGGCCACACGTTCTCACTTGTGCATCCTCAAATGCATCTGTCAGGGACCAAAGCACCTATCAAGGTCGTTATCTTTTTTTTTTTTTCAAAACAGAGTTTCACTTTGTTGCCCTCAGTAGAGTGCCATGGAGTTACAGCTCACAGCAACCTCAAACTCTTGGGCTCAAGTGATTCTCTTGCCTCAGTCCTCCAATTATCTGGGACTACAGGTGCCACTACAACAACACTGGGGTATTTTTAGAGACTAAGTCTCGCTTTGGCTCAGCTAGTCTGGAAGAAGCAATCCACTCACCTGGGCCTCCCAAGTGCTGGGATTACAGGCGTGAGCCACTGTATTTGGGATTATCCCCCAGCCCAACCAAGCATAAGTCCCTAATTCTTACTAAAGGCCCAGATTTTCAGAATGGTCAATAAGCACTGACTTCAACGTATAAGTCACCAGCTGCATGACCCAGTAATAAGAGCCAGCCTGTCCTCTGAAGCCAGGCATTGACTTCTTCCTCTGTGGTTATCGAAGTCCTAAACGGCATTTTCTTCCAATAGAGACTTTTTAATTTTCACTGAAGATCTCGCGAGTGCTGCCACCTCCATCAATGATCTAGCGAGAGCTACTGGGTAACACACTGCAGCTTCTCCGTCAGCACTTAAGGTTCACTCTCTACTTCCAGGGTACAGAGATAGATTCTTTCCATCAACCTTATGAACCAACCTCTGCTACTTTTAAATTTTTTTTTCCTGCAGATTCCTCACCTCTCAGCCTTCACAGAACTAAAGAAAGTTAGGATCTTACTCTGGATTAAGCTTTGGCTTTAGGGAATGTTGTGGCTGGCTTGATCTTTTATCCAGACCACTCAAACGTTCTCCATATCAATACTAAGGCTGCTTCGCTTTCCTACAATTCATGTGTGCGGTGGAGTAACACTTCCAATGTCTTTTAAATTTTTCCTATACATTCACAACTTGGCTACCTCTGGTGCAAGAGGCTCAGCTTTCAATGTGCCTTCCTCACTGAGCTTGTTTCTAGCTTTTGATTTACAAGGAGAGACACCTCTTACTTTCACATGAATGCTTAGAGGCTATCGTAGGGGTTATTAATCGGCTTAATTTCAATATTGTTGTATTTCAGGGAATAGTAAAGCCCAAGAGGAGGAAGATGGGGGACAGACCACACTTAGTGATGAAGCTCACTCTCTCATATGGGCACAGTCATGGCACCTCAAAACAATTACAATACCTAAGACAACTGATCAAAGGCCACCATACAGCTGTAATAATTTGTAAAAATCCTAGTATCTGCAAGGTGTAAAAAACAAGGTATAGATAGGAGAGAACTAGAAAGAAGACATAAGGTGTGCTTGTGGGTCTGTCTGCTCTAGATATAACTCTGGAACGGAGAGTTAACGTGGGACATGGACTGAGGGCTGCTCTTAAAAATCTAAATCACCAGAACCCAGTACAGAGCAGCTAGAAGCAGCTGGCTTGGTCCAGGAAGAACTGAAGGCAAGGACGTGAAATCAGTCTCTCCCAGTAGTTGTTCAAACATGTCTATTAATTAAAATTACGATTGCCGTCTTATAACAGGCTTTGAAAACAAGCATGTTCAAATTATGAAATAAGACACTGAGACAAAAATGGACAAATATAAGGTTAGAAAAAAATGGCTCTTAGTATCTATGGATATAATACAGAAATTCACGCCAATTCAGAAATTTCTAGCTCTTCTAACAGCTTCTGATACAGCGGTCCTCAACTGGGGGTGATTTTATCCTCTAAGGGACACCTGCCAGTGTCTGAAGACACTTAGTTCAAGGTCAGGGATGCTGCCTAACCTCTTACACACACAGGATGACTGGGGCCAAACCCCACACTAGGGTCACACGGCATCTGGGAACTACTATTTGAATGCAAGAGAATTTAATGAGATAATTTTAAAATGAAGTTTTTCAGACTCTCAGAAATCAGATTTCTTTCCAATCTCTGGTAACAACAGTATTTCAAGATACCTAAAGACACTACAAAGTAGAGGCAGACCATCTACCGTCTGTGTTTCCTCTCACTGTTCTGTTCTGGTTTAGTCCCACAAGCGTAGGAGCCTGGTCTTTGTTGTGCCCCTACTGCCCGAGACATGGAAGGCAAGCAAGACACGGTTAAGGACGGAGCAAGTGAAGGGCTACTAACTGGACTTCTCTCTCCAGCACAGCGTGGTCACTGTAGCCAGTGGTGTTTGAAATAACGAAGTGTCTTTGGTTCCAGACGGAGTTATTCCTCACGTCCTCTTTTAGAAGCTGATCTACATACTGCAGTTCATTATCCCAAAGCTTAAATTCCTAAAAGAAAATTAAAAAAAAAAAAATTAGAAATGTCCCATCATTCATAAACAATGAAAATAAATGAAACCGTCAGTAAACCTAACAAGGCAGACCTGTGTCACATACTGAGAGAAGGGACAGTCACCGGTCAAGGAAAAAGAGGGCGACAGAGTCCAGAAACACACGGAGAGATCAAAGAAAACTTAGAGGGGAAAAAAGCCAACTCACGAGTAAGAAAGTAACTACAGTGCAGAGTAGCAATTCAATGTGATTTGATATTAATATAGAATATTACAGGCAGCATTCAAAAGTGTACACATATGACAAAATTACATTAAAATACATGTAGGGCAATACATACCACAGGATTTAGATAAAAATTTATAGCTTACAAAGCTATTTTAGTTGAAAAAGGTATCGGCCAGGCGCGGTTGCTCACGCCTGTAATCCCAACACTCTGGGAAGCCAAAGCAGGTGTCTTGCCTGAGCTCACAGGTTCGAGACCAGCCTCAGTCAGAGCAAGACTTCATCTCTAAAAATAGCTAGGCTTTGTGGTGGGTGCCTGTAGTCCCAGCTACTCAGGAGATTCTGGCAAGAGAATCGCTTGAACCTAAGAGTTTGAGGTTGCTGTGAGTCGTGATGCCATAGCACTCTACCACGGTACCCTAGCCGGGCAACAGAGAGACACTCTGTCTCAGGGGAAAAAAGAAGTTCGGCTCACAATAACTTGAATAACATGAATGTTTATAATTAATGTTAAAAATAATGCTTAAGGCTCGGCTCCTATAGCTCAGTGGTTAGGGTGCCGGCCACATACTCCGGGGCTGGCAAGTTCAAACCTGGCCCAGAGCCTGCTAAACAATGGTAATGACAACAAAAAAATAGCCAGGCGTTGTGGTGGGCGCCTGTAGTCCCAGCTACTCGGGAGGCTGAGGCAAAAGAATCGCTGAAGCCCAAAAGTTTGAGGTTGCTGTGAGCTTTGATGCCACTGCACTCTACCACAGGTGACATAGTGAAACTCTGTCTCATTAAAAAAAAAAAAGCTTAAAACTAAAATTCTGTCACATTGAATATATGTATGTCATTAAGTTATTTCAAGAACTATCTCACATGCATTTTAAGTAATCAGAGAATGTACTAAATTCATTACATTCTCACTGAAAATAAATGAAGTATTAAAAATGACGCTCCAAAATTAACTCCCTTTACTAGAAACAGGCTTAGATCAGGCTCCCTCGGCCCTGGCAGTGATAACCTGCACCAGGCAACCCTTTGCTGTGGGGCTGTCTCAAGCACGGAGGATGGCCAGCAGCAGACCTGCCCGCTACCTCCTCGACACCACCAGGCCCCTAGTGTGACAGTGAAAAATGGCTCCAGACGCTCCAAATGTTCTCCATGGAGCACAGTCACTGCTGCTTGAAAACCATGGAATCTAAGATGTGCATGTCCCACTTTGAACCTTGGGACAAGTTTTCTTCCTTTTTATTTAGCTTATAAAAATGTACAGATTTTCTTCAGTTTTCAGAATCCATCTGCCCCTCATTAGGGTAGAAATTATTCTTTTAAAAATTATATTGGAAACATGAAATCATAATATATCTAATGTGGAAACAAGAAAATTACATGTACTTTGGTTTTGGAAGGATATTTTGAAGTCCTTTCTCATAGGAACCTTCACAATCATTTCAGTGAGCAGTGCCCTGGGTGGGGGCTTTTCAGAGACACTGGGAATGTTCTCCTTCTCAAGCTGCTGTGGCAAACGGTGGGGCTGTGGGCTTGCATATAATTTTTACTCTTATATGATTAAAATATTCATTATAAAGTGAAAATATCAAAAACGTTTAGAAAATGTGTCCCTTTAGCTGAATTTGGAAATTTTTTAAATTTTAAATAAAATAGTTATGGTGAAATGCTCTTGGTGTAATGAATAGTGTGAAAAGTAGCAATCTATGGAGAAATTCAAAGAAAACAATACTACAATTGTCTGTTAGAATAAAGGAAATGCCCAGAGTAGGAGTTACAACTATTCTATTCAGTATTAAGCACAAAATTTTAATACATGGGTAGAAATAAAATACACAATAGTTACTGTTTCAAAGTTTATATATATAAAAACTTTATTTATTTTTTTTGAGACAGAGTCTCACTATGTTGCCTGTGGGAGAGTGCTGTGGTGCCACAGCTCACAGCAACCTCAAACTCTTGGGCTCAAGTGATCCTCTTGCCTCAGCCTTCAGGCGCCCACCACAACACTCAGCAATTTTTTAGAGACAGGGTCTCGCTCTTGCTCAGGCTGGTCTCCAACTCCTGAGCTCAGGCAATCCACCGGTCTTTGCTTCCCAGAGTGTTAGGATTACGGAATGAACCACTGTGCCCAGCCTTACACAAAAACTTTAAACGTCCCCTTGTTAATTAAAATAGTAATATAAAAACTAAATAATAGAGCTGCACTAAAGATTTACTACTTTTTGTACTAAATTCGCCAGCAAACATGTGATACAAATTGAAAGAATTAAAAATTTACTTTTATTCTTTAGTATAAAGCTATTCATCAACATATCCAAAGAGATCATAAAGGCAAACCAACATGAAAGATGTGAGGTTTTAAGTACCTTAATTCTTTTTTTTTCTTTTTGAGACAGTCTCACTATGTTGCCCATGGTAGAGTGCCGTGGCATCATAGCTCACAGTAACCTCAAAGTCTTTGGCTTAAGCAATTCTCTTGCCTCAGCCTCCCAAGAAGCTGGTACTACAGGTGCTCACCACAATGCCCAGCTATTTTTTTGTTGCAGTTGTCATTGTTGTTCAGCTGGCCTGGGCCTGGTTCGAACCTGTCAGTCTTGGTGTATGTAGCTGGTGCTGTCACCACTGTGCTACAAGTGCCAAGTCATTAAGTACCTTAATTCTTAATTATTACATATTATGTGCAATGATCTATATGATCTATGTGTGTTTTGCTTTAGAAGTATATTTAGACTTTAATAGTAATTTTACCTGTTTAATTCAGTTAAAAATAAAAATCTGAAAAGCACTGTAACAGGAAGGCAATACCTGAATAACCCACTGTCGGTGCTGCCAGGCATGGTAATTCTTTGCATCCTGATTAAGAATATCAGCAATAAACTCAAGCTCCTGAGATGGGTCTTTGAGCCATTCCACTAAGACTCGCCTATGATGCCTGAAGCCCAGAGAAGAAAGAAAAGTTTTTTGTTAATTGAGTCAAGAACTCAAATATCAGCTGCACATGTGTTGACACAGGTAACGTGGAAGGACACTCAAGAAACAAAAACTCACCCCTAATTCTCAAGACACTACTGGAGAGGAAGGTCACACAAAGAAAATAGTAAGAAAAAAGTTCACAACACTAAGGACGCGCTGAGAAACACAGACAGTTATGTGCAAAATGAAATCAGATACATGGGGTAAAAAGAAGGTTCACCTCAGCCCAACGTGGTAGGTCACGTCTATAATCCCAGCACTCAACAGGAGCGAGACCCCTTCTCTTACTAAAAATAGAAAAATGAGTTGGCCGGCCATTGTGGTGGGTGCTGGTGGGATTCCAGGTACTGGAGGCTGAGACAGGAGGACTGCCTGAAC
Source organism: Otolemur garnettii (assembly GCF_000181295.1). Lineage (NCBI taxonomy): Eukaryota > Metazoa > Chordata > Mammalia > Primates > Galagidae > Otolemur > Otolemur garnettii. The sequence goes on along the minus strand of NW_003852469.1, from coordinate 171,986 downwards.
CCAAGAGTCTGAAGCTGCTGTGAGCTAGGCTGACACTATGGTACCCTAGCCAGGGCAACAGAGAGACATACTGTCTCAAAAAAAAAAAAAAAAAAGTTCATCTCACAATAATACAATACAAAATTCTGTCAAAAAATTCTAACACATTACCAGACTGCATAATGACAGACTAGAGAAAATGTGCTATTGTTTTATCAAGCACAGAAGTCCCTCTCCTCAAACAGTTTGTGGATTTTCACTGAATGTAAAGCGTCACACACAAACAATTTCTCATTCCACATGTTAGTGGGCAGAACTGAACTCACATCTATCCTGAAGCCACAGGATTGTCACAAGAGGAGTTTCTGTACTAGGAAAATACTTCTAAAGGTTTTATATTGGATTCCATTTCATAACTTTCTTAAACTATAAAAATCTATTAGTGAAAACACTCTGAGGTGCACTGTGGTGAGGGTGCACATATCCGTGCGACTGTTTACTGGAAACCACTGCACCGCACACCTTCCCCGGGTGAGCTGCGCGGTGTACAAACCGTATCCCAATACAGCTAATTTTAAAGTTCGTTAAACTAAAAGTGACAAGTGATAGGAAAAAGGTGAAAGGAAGCTTAATGAACAATCTATTTAACATGCACGGAAAATTTAAAAATTCATCTTACATAATATTAAGGTAAGATACTCCTAGAGAAAAAGGTTTCCAAATTTGCATTTAGACATATTCCAAGTCAGTGAATACTAGTAGCATTTTATTTTTCCAGATTCCAGGTAAATTCTATAATTTAGGAAAAAGTTAAAAATTAGATTCTCTCAGGCTGGGGACAGTAGCTCAGGCCTATAATCCTGGGATTTCGCGAGGCTGCAGTGGAAGGATCACTAGAGCTCAGGAGTTCATAACCAACCTCAGCAAAGCAAGACTCTGTCTCTACTAAAAACAGAAAAATTAGCTGAGCATGGTGGTGCACATCTATAGTCTCAACTACTGGGGAGGCCGGGGCAGGAGGATAGTTTGAGCCCAAGAGTTTGAGGTTGCTATGAGCTATGATGATACCACAACACTACACAGGGTGACAAGAGTGAGACTCTGTCTCAATACAAAATAAATAAAATACAATAAAATAAATTAGATCTTCTGGTATATCAAAATGGAACATAAATTCATTCCGATGTTCTATGATTTAAAGAATTATTAAATTATTAAATATAGGGGTTTACCTTACAACATAAGTTTTCATAGTAAGAATTTAATAAAAAGCAATTTATTAGGATATAAGATTTTTACTACTTATTATTAAACTGGTTGTAAGAGGAACTAACAGGGTAGGTAATATAAAATGTACTGCAATTAAAAAACTGCGGAGCTGGGTACAAGTGAATCTTTCTAAAAGCAGAGTATGAATATCTTAACACAATAACTAAGAAAATGACATGAAGGCTACATTAACCAGTTTGATGAGAGTATTTCAAATTGTATATGAAAACACCACACTGTACCCCATGATTGCATTAATGTACACAGCTATGACTTAATAAAAAAAAAAACTGAGGGGCTTTCAACAGCAGCTGCTTTGATTGGGTTTGTGTTTTGTTTCTCGTAACAATGGGTGCTGGGGTGTTAAGGACAGTGTCTGTAGGGGAATCAAACACTGAGAAGGCTTGTGATGTCTGGATTTTATAAAAGCACCTTGATTGCACAGGGTAAATAACTTTTTAATGAGTCTGAAATATTCTATTTTCTCTTCAAAGCAACTATTTTATAATGCAAGTTTTTAGGAAAGCAACAATCTACTTATAAACAAAGAGGCTACAATGGTAAAGCTTTTATTTATTTATTTATTTATTTATTTGAGACAAGAGTCTCAAGCTGTCATCCTAAGTAAAGGGCCATGGCGTCATTGCTCACAGCAACCTCCAACTCTTGGGCTCAAATGACTCTCTTGTTTCAGTTTTTCTATTTTTAGTAGAGATGTGATCTTGCTCTTGCTCAGGCCTGTCTTGAACTCATAACTCAAGCAATCGACCCGCCTCAGCCCCCAGAGTGCTAGGCTTACAGGTGTGAGCCACTGCACTTGGCCGTGGTAAAGCTTTTAACTAAATAAAATTCTACAAATGGAAATCTGTACAACAGCTACCACTTCCATGCTTTGCCAAATTAACTGGAGGTTTATCTGATTACTTACAAATAGTGTTATTTACTGAAGACAGTTATTAGGTCTATTATATTCTAATTCTCAGAAAATTAAATATCAATATGCAGGTAAATACTCCTTGAAGATAATATTTGGCTATGCGGATTATCATCACCCAGCTGGTCCAGATGCTCCGCAGCCATCCACATCTGGGATGAGGTATTCTTCCTGCCAAGACTGGCCTACAGGCTGGACCTCTTCCAACTCTCTCCTTTCTCTCCTGAAATCTCAACCTCTCTTTGTATTAACACTATCCCCTCACCAGGAAGTCTTTACCATATTGGAAACAGCAAACAAAACGCCACCCCGACCAGCTACCTGCCACGTCTTCCTTTCTCAGCACCCGAGCCTCTTCCTCTCCCAGTCACAATTCTACCCGCTGCTATGTGACTCCCCTCCTCATCCTACCTCTTCCCTCCTGCCCACTCTGTCACCCACTCCACCCCTGCACACGCCTACAACACTCACAGTTGGCCGCTCACCTGACTGACAGATCACTGGTCAACACTTTCAGTGTTTGCTTTCTCTGACTTCTCACCAGTAGCTCATGTTGGCATCTGTTCCCGACTTTTTGAAACTCTCCCCTCTTGGTTTCCTTCCTCAGTCCTCCCTGCACACACACTTCTCTGCCTGCACTCACACGATGACATGACATTCACCAGTGCTCTGTCCTCAGCCTTCTCCTCTAACTCTCCCTGAACACTGTCACCCACAGCTATGACTCCAACTTCCACTCCAGACACAGCCAGCCCCCGTTCTTGGCAGCAGCCCACACTGCTCCTCACTCCAGCAGAGCACTGTCCAGTCACTTACTGGACAGCTGTTGTCTGCATGTGGGTTTTCCACAAGCACATCAAGCACCACCTGTCCAACACTGGCCCTGGTCTCCCTTCCCCAAAATGTGCTGCTGTGCCTCTCAAATTCCCCAAGTTGACGGCACCACCACTCAGGCAGCTTTCAAACCAGACATACAGATGTTCTCCATCACCCCTTCAATAAACTAAACTTCAAACGTATGCTTTTCCCTCTAAAATCTCTCTCAAATTTACTTCTCTCTCCAGTAGCGTCTCCATGTGAAGCCTCATCTCTTCTAACCTGCACCACTGCAAGGGCGCTCGGCCTCCTGGATCATGAAGCTGGACCAGTCCCTTCCACCCTGCCATCAGGGCACCTTCTAAGACACAAATACAACCCTGTTACTTGTCACCAGCTCTCACTGCCTCTAAGATACACCCACAGCCCTGATTGATGCTCATAAGGCCCTTTACACCCTCGACCCTGCCTGGACTCCATGACCCCCCAAGGCACTCTCAGCACAGGGAATCCCTCAGGCTTCTGCCTCAGAGGTCCTTCCTTTCAAAGTCTTCCTTAAATCTCAGGCATAAAGATAATATGGTGTGTGTGTGTGTGTAGGACATTAAGTTGAAAAAAGGTAGAATGGTAGTGAGCCCTGCATCATGCAGAGGCCATCAGTGGCACACAGAGTGAAGCGCACGCTGGGCAGGGGGCCGCAGGCCTCATCTTCACCACCACCGTGGGGAGGGGGGCTCACTGTGTGCGGGGCACTGCCCACCCCCTCTCTGCCTGCCTGTTCCTAACTTCTTGCTTTCCTCCTGTCATGCTCTGCGACCCTCACCGTAACAACCCCCAGACTCTTGTCTACGTTAACCTAGGGGCTTAGCTTCTACAACAAATGCACTTTGAGGAAAACTCCAGCTTTCATTATACTTTCATACTGCTGTGTAAAATTACTAATTTCTGGTTTTATTATTTGCTTTCCTCCTTAGACTGTGTTCAGCTTTGTATCTCCAGCATCAATAAACATTTTTTGAATAAACAAATGAATAGAAGATCAATTATCAAAAGTGACTTTATAACATACTGAGGTGAAAACAATTTTCAGATTTTTTTACTCAAATTTGTTTTGACCCTAGCAGCATTTAACAGTTTCTACATCATTTCAGGCACTAAACATAAAGTTATCTCATTTAATCCTCCTAACAATCCTACCAGCAGGTAACATTAGCTTCAATATAAAGCACTAAATACAACTGTAAACAAAAGATTTTCGGCAGGTTCACCACCCAGTGGCAAGTACAATTAGCACACTGACATCTGTCCTATTTTCATCTTACCAAACTTGATAGTTTTTGGGCTGTTCCTCGATTATTGCAGTGATGTAGTTCATTTCCTCATGTAGATCCTTTTGAAGCGACTTTAAGAGAACTCTCCGAAAATGCCTACAGCAAACATCAAGCATCCAGTCTCATTACTCCAGATAAGTTGCCTACTAACAACAACAATTAAAGCTACAAGACAACAGTACAGTGGGACAAATTCCTGGTAGATTTCTATATAACCACAACAATTCAACTGCTTATGGTTGTCCAAATTCATACAACTATCTGGGGATTGGAAGGATCAACCATTTGGGGTAAAAATACTGAAAGGCAACACATTTGAGACAGAACAAAAGTAAATTTTTGAAATTTGAGTAATGAAAAACCACCAACTAAATGATTATTCTCAGGTGATACTCTGGGCACCATGTTCTATAAAACAGGAATCAAAGACATCTCTTTTCCTGTGGGCACAGCTTGTTTGTGTAGATACATTATTCATATGATAAACTAATTCTATTTTAAACATTAACAAAATATTTTACTTTTAGAACCACTACAAAAATGCTACTTATAAATGAAACAAGTTTCTCTCCAATTTCTCCACAGGCGGAATCATATTTCCTAAGACATGGTTAGTGTGGTCTATTTTTACTTTGAAATTTGAAAAAATTCTAACCCAACATATCATAAGGGACAGTTCAGGATCTAATTACCTTCTAAAATGAACTACATAGAGGAGATTACAGTATTTCTCTTCTATTGTTATAAAAGAAAATTAAAATTAGGCTTATAGAACATATAAATACAAACATAGCTTATATGGGTAATGATTTTGGGTACACAGCTATTAAAAAACCAGCAAACACACTTCTCAGGAAATTTTTAAATGCATCCTAAGTTCCTTTTTCTGTAAAGTAAAATCTTAAAAGCTAAGAAGTACATACAAAAGACATAAAATTACAAAATATGCTGATAAACAGATTAAATAAGTTTATTCTCACTTCGTAATAAAATCTCACTAAAATGACAGTAAAACAAAAAGGATAAATACACAATGAATAAGGGACCACCACGGCAACTGGGATACATCAACAAAATCATGGAAAAAGTGAGCAGAGACTAGTCGTAACTAAGAAAAACAAAATGTGTGAAAAACTGTCAACAGAAGAGGAAATGTGGAGAAAGGTTTAGAAATCAGAGGTACCAGGTATTTTCAAACTGGAGTCCAAGAGGGGCCTAAAAACAAGAGAAGGTCTACAGAAGAATCCTCACCAGCCAGAACCCCTCCCTGGGCGACACCAGCTCCCGACCCAGGCAGGAGACAGTGGCTTTATTCTCTGGAAAAATCTGAAGTAGAAAGGAGTACCACACACGCCGGAAGGCAGGGTAAGACAGAGGGTAGAGGAATTAAGGAATTAAGACTGCTGGTATGCAAAGCTGAAAAAAATCAAAACAAACCAGTTTCTAGCTCAAATCACAACAAAAAAAAAGGTTAATATTCTCCACAGTGAGACTCCCCTGCCATCATACCTCCAGCCCCCGGAACTGTGACAGCCAAATATACCCTCCTTAGGCAAAAAATTAGATGAATCCTCTTTGGAGAAATACACCGTCTGAGAGAAAAGACTGAAACTACTGACATGAGAAGGTTTCCCAACAGAACAGCCACACACACCCTCGTCACCCCCCAATTGATAAACGTTCCACACAGTGGGGCTTCCATTTATTCTTGTCTCAGTTATGAGTATAAAAGTCAAGAATTACCAACCATTTCAGAAAAATATTTACATGAAAGAGAACAAGACAAATAAAGACACCACACCCATTAATTAAAGAAAACAGGGTGCTAGTTAAAAAAGAATACTCAAAAGGCCAGGTAAGGTGGCTCACGCCTGTAATCCTAACACACTGGGAGGCTCAGGCAGGTGGATTGCTGCACTCATGGGTTTGAGACCAGCCTGAGCAAGAGCGAGACCCCGTCTCTAAAACAGCCAGGCACTGTGGTGGGCACCTGTAGGCTACTCAGGACGCTGAGACAAGAAAATCACTTGAGCCCAAGAGTTTGAGGATGCTGTGTGCTGTGACACTACAGCACCCTACAGAGGACGACAAAAGCAAGACTCTGTCTCAAAATAAATAAATAAAAATAAAATTAAAAGTTAATGCAGAATTAAAAAAAAATCAATAGAAGACTTAGAAGATAAAATTGAAGAAATATCTTACTAGTGCATAAATAGACAAAGAAATGAAAATAAAGGAGCTGAGCATGACACCACCTGTTGTTAGTCTTAGCTGTTCAGAAGGCTGAAGGAGGAGGATGCTTGACCAGAAATTATAGACCTGTCTCAAGACCCCACTGCTACCAAAAAATAAAAAAGTAAAAATGAGCTAGGAGGCTGAGGTGGGAGGATTGCTCAAGCCCAGGAGTTTGAGGCTGAAGTAAGCTAGGATCATGTCATTGCACTCCAGCCTGGACAACAGAACAAGAACCTGTCACAATCAAATAATCAATCAATCAATCAAGTTGAAGGAAAAGTAATGATTTTACAAAACAGCAGAACCTCCATAGTTGGCCATCTCCTTATGTTGACCTAATTTCCATAGACAGGATATGCAGCACACGTGCGTATCAGTACCAGGCCTAGTCCCCCATGTTGGCCACCTCTGTGTGCTGACAAGTTTGTTACAGTCCCTAGGGGGTCAACTCACAGAGGTTCTACCATGTATAGATCTCAAAAACTGCTTCCCACACAAAAACTATTTCCCATCCTTCCACTCTATAAAATGAGAGAGTAAACTGAGAAAGAGAAAGATGCAGAAATCTAGGGAATCGGAATCCAACACATGGAAGAGCTGAAGACCAGGATCCAAACTGGTGAAGAAAACAATGAGACTGAAGGACTACCTGTAGTGCTCAACAGAAACATGACATTTTATATATATCCAGAGTCTGCAGGACAAATTACTTATCAGTACAAAGAAAACAAGAAGGGCAACGTGTTACAGGGAAGATAGTGATCCCGTAGGACGAGATCAGTGTGACCCTAACTGAGCACTTGTTGGTGTCAGAGGAAGGGTCGCAGAGAGTCAACTCTGAACTCTGGATCCTTCATAGAAGGAACAGGGACTGTCTAAAATGAAAAAAAGAAAACAATAACAAGTAAACATATTATCTACAATACTGAGGAGCAGAACTGGTGACAGAAGGAAATGGGCCAAACATTAAACCCATATGTGTGTTTGTTATTTTGGTCAAAATTAAAAGTTCAGTTAAAAAAGGCCATACAGGACAGCGCTGGCCCTATATGCTGGACGGAGGTGGTGGGTTCGAACCCAGCCCTGGCCAAAAACTACAAAAAAAAGCCATACAAACCTGCACAGGAGACACGTAAGCAGGGAATATTAGCAATGTGTCTACTCACCACACTGTGTAATTGGCTGCATTCAACTCAATAGCATCTCGCGTCAGTTTAAAAGCTCGTTCACTCCTTTCGTCCCGCTGCAGAACAGCTCGGAAATAATCATAAACGTCCCGGACTGGAGACAGAGCACACAACACATTAGGACTATCCTTCTCATCTAAAGCTAGACCTTGTTGCTATACCTATGTGGAAAGACAAATGAAGAATCAGACAATGACTGCCGTGCTGAGGACACTCCAACTTCACATATGCATCACCCTGCTCACTGCTCATGCGCACGTGTACGGGGAATGCCAGACTCCACATCTTCTGAGCACCTCACATATAAACATGAAGAGTGCACATATTCACACAGCTGATTCTCTCACATTTTATTTTGATCAGATTTTTAACTGAAAAATATGCTCAGTGGTTGGAAACTCAAACAGTACAAAAAGGGGAAGGTGTGCCGGCTCGCGCCTACAATCCCAGCACCGTGGGAGGGGAGGCAGGAGGATCCCTTGAGCTTATGAGTTTGAGACCAGCCTGAGAAAGACCAAGACCCCATCTCTACCAAAAATAGAAAAACTAGCCAGGCCAAGCTAGCTGTTGTCCTAGCTACCCGGGAGGCTAAGGCAAGAGGATCACTTGAGCCCAAGCTGCTGGGAGTTAGGCTGAGGCCATGGCACTCTAACCCAAGCAACAGAATGAGACTCTGTCACAAAAAAAAAAAAAAA
>NW_003852469.1:116304-163152 GCF_000181295.1 Otolemur garnettii | reverse complement strand
GGCTATTTTTTGGTTGCAGCCGTCATTGTTGTTTGGCGGTCTGGGCTGGGGATTCGAACCCGCCACCTTAGGTGTACGTGGCTGGCACCTTAGCCGGTTGAGCTATAGGCGCCGAGCCTAGCTTGTACATTATTAAAGATAATGCAAATTAGTACAAACCTCTGTGGAGAAGCATTTGGTATTACCTATTAAAAATTGAAATTTAGTTTCTCTCACTTCTCATTAATGAGAGGGACAGACTTCAGCAATCTTTGGAGGTACTCTAAGTTTTCTCTTTGTTCTTAAATAAAATTTCTGCTTCTCTCTTTTTTTTTTTTTTGGAGACAGAGTCTCACTTTGTCACCCTTGGTAGAGTGCCATGGTGTCAAAGCTCACAGCAACCTTAAACTCTTGGGCTCAAGTGATCTTCTTCCCTCAGCCCAGCCTCCCAAGTAGCTGGGACTATAGGCACCAGCCACAACACCCCACTATTTTTAGAGACAGGGGTCTTGCTCTTGCTCAGGCTTGAAAATTACTTTGTTAAAAAAAAATTAGAATTTACATACTCAGTAACCCAACAATTCCACTTCCAGAATTTTCTTAATGCCATATGTGTGCAAAGTATCACAGGATATTTGCTGGAACACTTAGTTACATAGAAATGAAACTGACAGCTAGGTGTGGTGGCACAGACACCTGTAGTCCTGGCCACTTGGGAGGCTGAGACAGAAGAATTCCTTGAGCTCAGGAATTTGAGGTTAGCCTGGCAACACGGCAACACCTCTTCAAGAGAAAAGAAGAAAATGAAACAGAAGACACTGAGGAGGTGTCCAACACAGCCAGGTAGGATAGAAGGTGTGGGCAACCTGGGGTCCGCTACATGCAGCTGGCACCTGAAGTGGGGGGCAGTCTCAGTGTGCTGAGCCTTGACCTGCAGGGTCTGTACTAACTCCAGGTGGTCAGTGTCAGAACTGACTTAAACTGTAGGACCTCTAGTTAGTGTCCACAAAGACTTGCTTGGTGTAAAAAGCTCAAACATTTGGTGTCAGAAGTATTTTCAATATAGAGAAACACAGTCCTCTTAGCCTATAATCCCAAAAGTAAAAGTACCAGACAAAAACATAAACACTAACTTTAAAAAGTTTAAATTTAATTCATTCCAGAATTATGGAATTCATAATTTAATTAAATTTAATTCATTCCAAATTATGTTGTTAATTTAGAAACAACATAAACATAAAACCACCATGCGGTATTATACAATTTCATGAGTCATCACAACAGTTCACACAAACAGATACACAAAAACCGAGAAACGTAAAATGTGCACAGATGAAAAGAAATGAAGCCCTCCCAGCACAGCCGTGAGCCAAGCAAGCCAAAACGTGCACGACTCAATCAGAAAGAACACAGCCGGGCTCAAAGCCTGCCTTCCCAGTGACCCACGTATCAAGACCAAGCTTCCAAATAACTTTAAATTTACAACAGAACGCTTATAACATATTAACTCTCTCTGTATGTATGTGTATATTACTTAACACACACATAAATCTATATCCACATAAGGCAGACACATACACACACGCACTGTAAAAGTAACTAACTGGGACAGCTCCAGAGGCCGGGGTTCCTACATACGCAACCCAAACCATACTCAATAAAAAGAGTAAAATGAAATTTATTAAAATAGTCTTTTACTTCAAAGATTGTAAATTGAGTTTCTAAAACTTTACCCTTTTTTTTTTTTAATTTTTGAGACAAAGTATGACTCTGTCACCCCTGGTAGAGTGCCATGGTGTCAGCTCACCGTAACCTCAAACTCTTGGGCTCAAGTTATCCTGTTGCCTCAGCCTCCTGAGTAGCTGGGACTGAAGGAACTCACCACAACGCTCGGCTATTTTTTAAAGACGGGGTCTCACTCTTGCTCACAGTAGTCTCAAACTCATCAGTTCAAGCAATCCACCTGCCTCAGAGTGCTAGAATGACAAACGCAAGCCACTGTGCCCAGTCCTGTTTTTTTCTTTTTCAGAGACAAGGTCTTATTCTGTTGCCCAGACTGGACTGCAGTGGCATGACCACAGCCCACTGCAGCCCTGAACTCCTGGGCTCAAGTAATCCTCCTGCTTCAGCTTCCCAAGCAGCTGTGACTATAGGCATGTGCCACCACACCCAGCTAATTTTTTAATTATTCACAGAGATGAAGTCTCACTATGTTGCCCAGGCTGGTCTTAACGTCCTAAGCTCAAGTGATCCTCCCACTCAGCCTCCCAAAGTGCTTGGGATTGCAGGCCTGAGCCGCCGCCACCCCAGGCCAAACTGCCATTTTAACTCAACACTGTTTCTGCGATCTGTCCGTGCTGTAAGACATCTAAATCCTCTTCACGGTTACATACTATTCAACTGTATGACAACCATAAATTGTATTTTATCCATTTCTCCAAAAGATAGCTATCTAGGTGGTTTCCAGCATCTTGCTTTATCGAAGTACTGCACATTATAGGAGCTAACAAACAGTGCTTACTATGAGTCAGACGCTATTCTATTAATTTATATGAATAATCTGCTCCATCTATAGATAGTTACTACCATTATGCATATTCTTACATGGGTGGAAACAGAGGTACACAGAAGTTAAATAACCTGTCCAAGGTTACACCGCCAGTAAAAGAGTGAAGTCAGAATTTGAATCAGGTCGTCTGTCTCCAAAGACTGTGCTTTTATCTCCTCATACGATATGCCAGAGTGAACCAGAAACTTCACTTCTAGGTTGTAAGACATGAGCCAGTTTTAACAGATAACAGGCACTGCTTTCCAAATGGCTCAAAATGAAAACTACCACCTGAAATGTATGATCTGTTAATATGTTCTAATACCTGAAATCATAAGATAGTTTTCAGTTTTTGCCATTTAAATCATAGGTGAAAGTAGCATTCTCATTTTAACGTGCATGTTTCATTCCGAAGGATAAAGGATTTTCTCCCTATATGTTGGCCAGTGAAATTTTCTTTCCTCTGAATCGTCAGTTCCTATCAATTTTTTGATTAAGTTTTTGTAGAAATTTCTGAATATCAATCCTGTCTTATGTGGTATTTCTTCTCCCATACTGCTGCTTGCTTTTTAACGTGTTCACAGTTTGTTCTGTAGCATAAGTTTTAAATTTTGATCCCGTTATAAATTTATCTTTTACTTTGTGATATCTCATTATGGTATACGTAAGAACTTAAAATGTAATTTTATACCCTGCAAAAGGTTAACAATTTATTCTCAATGGAAACATGATTGTATCGGTTTTCCCCAACATCTCGTTATAAACACTTATGAGGGTTTATACGTCTCTGATCACCAGGGAGGTTACTGTAATCTCTCACAGACGCTGCCATTTCGCCTCCTGAACTGTTTCTTCACGTGTATCAACTCTCAAAATACGGACATGCTGCACTTTTATGCAGTTACATGTTCTCATCTTTTCCTTAGTCAATTCTGAGCTCTACAAGGTGCCTAATACCGTCTCTACCCTAAGAATAAAATATTTTACATATATTTGTGGTACGTTAATACAGTTTTGTCTTAGAACTTTAATTCATCTGTAAGTTATTTTCATGTAAGATATGAGACAGGGATATGATTCTGATTTTATCTAAATGCACAGGCAACTGTTCCAAGCCATTATTTGATTAATCCATCTTTTTGATAAAAGTGTGACATGTTTTTTTCATCAAATATTGTCCTCTAATCACATATCATTAGTTTCTCACAAATAATGATGACCCCTTTTTAAGTCTTTAGTAATTTCTGTACCAGTTCTACATAATTATTAAGGTTAGTAGTGTGTTTTCAATTTCAGAAGGCAAACCCTTATACTATTACTCTTCCCTTTCAAACATTTCTTTCCATTATTTCATTATCAAGAATAAAAAATGCTTTCTGTAAAACAGGAATAATCTTAGATCAAAGCCTCAACTGAAAGAAAATACACATACATACAATTATAAAACTATCATGCTATCTTATTCATTTACCCTTTCCTAGAAGAACAAGTAACAATTAACATTTGCATGACCTTCAACTTACAAAGCACTTTCACATTCATTATGGAAGAATGATACTTTGTCAAAGAAAATAATCCACTCATTTTAATATCTGTAAATATATTCCAACTGAGCCTACTATTTCATTGCCAAAATATAGTTTAAAATGCTGATGTTTCAGCAATCAAAGCTTTTCTAAATAAAACAGCAATTCACTTATGTTGCACCATGAATGCAGATTAAGTAGCAAATGAAAAGCACAATCGTGTAGCTATGACGTATTATAATGTACCATTTATTACTCAGAATATGTCCACTTGGGGGACAAAATAAAACTTAACAGAAAATCAACTCCACTCGTTCAGATGTTTATGAAACAAAAATTTGTCATCCACTTTGTTGTAAATTTCATAAGTTTGACTTATGGGACTTTATCTAAAAAGACACCCAAACTTACATTTTTCACTATAGATGATCTGGACCACTGGATTTGGACCATCATTCTGTGGCACCGGATCAATATCAGCCCATTCTGCTCTGTCTCTGAAAATACATATTTCCCCTTAGTGGTTACATTCAAATACATAAGAAGAAAAATAACTCTGGTGTTTTTAAAACTGCAACAATTACATTTATGTTAATACTAGTAACATAGAGATCTTAATGTAATCAAAGTCAGTTTCCACATTAAACTTTTAAAGTAAAATTAAATATAGTAATTTATAGGGTGACGCCTGTGGCTCAGTGAGTAGGGCACTGCCCCATATACCAAGGGTGGCAGGTTCAAACCCGGCCCTGGCCAAACTGCAACAAAAAATAGCCAGGCATTGTGTAGTTCCAGCTACTCAGGAGGCTAAAGCAAGAGAATGGCCTAAGCCCAAGAGCTGGGGGTTGCTGTGAGCTGTGATGCCACAGCACTCTACTGAGGGCAACGGACTGAGACTCTGTCTCAAAAAAATAATAATAAAATAATTTACAGATTAAAACTGAATAAAGCAACAGTTTTCAAATTTGATGTTTTGTAAGTGGAAAACATGTTTTTGCAACAAACACACAACAGCCTTAACTTAGAAATCAATCTAATTCACTGGACTAGTAAGACTCTGGAGTCAGTCAACACTGAGCCCCAGTCCAAAACACGGGGAGTCTAAAGTCCACAGTGGAAACCCCCAACCTTTCCTCCTCCATACTACATAGTTCACAAAGTCAGGTCAGGTCTGCAAAACTCTGGCTGCAGCAGGCAGCAAGATGGCTGTTTGTTTGTTGTTATTAATTATGCTGCCAATAAGAAAGAACATAAGATGCTTTTAAATTTTTTTTGCCTTTAAATTCTTACCATTTTCATGCTTCCCTCCCTTTTTGTTTGTTTGCAATAAACATAAGTTCTGTGTTAAAAAAAAAATCTGAATAAAAATATACTAGGAACTGACATGTTTAAATAAAAGTAAGCATGATTCCCTTACTCTGTACGAGAGAGGTGGCCCAAGCAGTCATTAATGAGAAAGCAAGCTCTGGAACTGGACAACTGCCTGAGGTGAAACACTGGCTTCTATCACTACCAGCTGTGCGACCTTGAGAAAGTTACTTAAACTTTGTGTGCCTCACTTTCTTCATTTATAAAATGAGGATGATAATGTTACCCAGCAATCTTAGAAGGCTGTTCTGAGAACTAAATGAAATTAACATGTTAAGCACTTAAAAACATCCATACCACAGTAAAACACAGCATCAGTGAATACTACTTGTAGTAAGTGCTAAAACAGCAGGAAGAGTAGCCACAATGATCAGCGTGACCAAATACATTTTAAACACTTACACTCTTTCCCTTGCCCCTACTCTTTACTTTTCTATCCTGATCAGCTATTTACAGAGATGCAGTGGCAGCCAGACAACCCTGAAACTGTGTCCTTTAAGCACTAAGAAATAGAAGAAAGGATGGGGCCGGGCTTGGGCAAGCTAAGGGTGGCAGTTCGTCCACGGGAAATCAGGCAGCCCTGTGCAGAGCCTGAATATTTCACAATCCAGAGAAGAGGTGTGGGGTTACCGGGGCCACCACAACCGAATCAATAAAACATTTGCTCCAATAAATAAAAATCTAGATAGTGACGTCCATTCATAAAATCAAGGCAAATAGGCTGTCTAATGGGTTTGCTCAGAAGGACAGAAGTTAAGGGATAAGGCGATTGTCTAGGGTCACTGGAAACTAGGGAATCAGCAAAGAACTGAGGATGGAACTGGGTGTTGGCAAATAAGACGATCAGACAAGAGTTACAGCAGTGCCTACTACACATCGTGTTACGTAGGAGGCGAGGCAGGGACGCCTAGGAGAGTTTAGCAAATCTTCTTTCACTCTTTTAGCCTGGCTAATAACAGGAGCTAAAATATTGACTGAATGGAAATGTTTCAGTCCTTAAAGATCTTAAAGCAGCTCTCTCCGTTTCAGAAGAACGGCCCACGGGAAGCCCCGACCCCTCGCTTTTATACTGAGCAAATCTGGTCCTTCTTGAAATCATTATTTCCTGCCAACCAATCCAAACGGCCCTCTACCCCGTGTGTGATCAGTGTTCGGCCTGATTACTACCAGGATAGCGTTGTGGGACCACGGAAAAGAAGGAAATTCCTTACAGTTATGAAAACCACGACTCCCAACAGCCTGAGGAGTCCGTCCAGCGTGTCGCGGCCGCTCACCGCGGCGGGAAGCCGCAGAGGCACCGCTGGCTGCCCGGGGCCCGCAGCCCCCGGCTGGGCGCGCCTCCTTCCCTCCCTCCCTCCCGGCCGGACACCTCGGCGGACACCAGAGACCCGAGGCCAGGCCGCGGGCGCCGCGGGGGCGTTACCTGTACAGGACATAGGTGGGCGAGTCCAGGCTCAGGAACCCGTCGTCCATGGGGGACGCCACCGCTTCTCCGGCCTCGGCCGCCATCGCCTCTTCCTGCTGCTGCTGGAGCGGCGGTGGGTGCGGCTGGGGCGGCGGCTGTTCTGGCTGACCGGGCTCGCCGCCTGGCGCAGCCTCCCCGACTCCCTCGGTGGCAGCCATCTCGCCGCGGCCCGCAGCGGAGGAGGAGACGGAGGCCCCGTCCCCGCGGGCCCGCCCCCACCCTGCCCCCTCCACGCTCCACTTCCGGTTTCCCGCTTCCTGCCATAGAGAAGCGTGCTAGAGAGTCCGGCGGAGAGCGAGCGGGCGGGCTAGAGAGTCCGACGGAGAGCGGGCGGGCGGGCTAGAGAGTCCGACGGAGAGCGGGCGGGCGGGCTAGAGTCCGGGCGGCCAGCGAGTGGGAGGGCTAGAGAGTCCGGGCGGCCAGCGAGTGGGCGGGCTAGAGCGCCCCGGGGGCGGAAGGAGTCGGGCGCTGGGCCCAGGGACAGGTGCGAGTGCTGGGCGGCCGACCTACGAGACTGGACCGCGGGGCTCCAGACTTCCGGGAGGGCTTCCCACCGCCGGGCCTTCCCGAAGACGTGCAGAAGTCCCTCGGAGCTGTGTTAGTGCTGTGATGGCGATCCTGTTTGGACAGAGCTGTGGCTGAGCTCGGCCGCCCTAGACCCAACCCCGCCCCTTGCCCCTACTCGAGGGAGCTGCCTGCAGCGTCCACTTTCACCTTTTAAGGGCTTTTATGTCCTTGCACACGTTTGGATGCTAAAGCGAATTTCAGTAACCCAATCAGTTAAGATTTTTAGATTTTACAAATAATACATGTACACGTTAAAGGAAAGGGGAATGTTTTTTTCTTTTCAGAACCAGGTCTCTCTCTTGCTCAGGCTCTTCTTGAACTCCTGAGCTCAAGCGATCCACCCTGGACCTCCCAGAGTGCTGGGATTACAGGTGTGAGCCAATTCCTTCCTGCATGTTATTGAAACACGTTTATCTAACAAGTATTTACTGGCCACCTACTGTGTGCCAGCCGTACTCACAGCAGTTTTTTAAAAAAAGGCTCCCTGGTCACAGATTGCCTTCTAGATTGTTGTAGATAATAGCTCTGATATTATCTGGGGCAGGAGGATCCCTTGAGCCCAGGAGTTTGAGAGTTGCTGTGAGCTCTGACGCCATAGCACTCTAGCCTGGGCGACAGTGACACTGTCTTAAAAAATAAATAAACAAAAAATCAAGGACATAATTTTTTTATTGTTGTTGAGACAAAGTCTCACTTTGTCACTCTCGGTAGAGTGCTGTGTCATCACTGCTCACAGCAACCTCAAACTCCTGGGCTTAAGTGTTTCTCTTGCCTGAGCCTCCCAAGTACCTGGGACCACAGGCGCCCGGCTATCTTTTGTTGCAGTTGTCATTGTTTAGCTGGCCCGGGCCAGGTTGGAACCCCCCAGTCTTGGTGCATGTGGCTGGTGCTATAACCGCTGTACCGAGCCAGGGACATAACCTTTAAATTGATAGGACGCTGTGGCAAGTGCCAAAGGCAAGAGGAAGAATACAATCAGAAAATTATTAAATGTGTTTGTCACAGTTTAAGAACAGAAAGAAAAACTCTAAGCTGAATTTTTATACAAGTCTTTATTTACAACTTGTTTAACAACTGTACACTTTTTGTAGCCTTGAAAACATTTTTGTACTTGAATGGGAAAATATAGTTTGACCAAATCTGAACTTTATTCTTCATATACATATACATATATTATATGCATACATATAAACACATACATATAATTAATACCACAAGTTGGCAGTCATAAAATTAAAATGAATAAGTGATATCAAAAGGAAATGTAAGATTTCAGAAAACTAAAAATCCATTTTCTTGTGGTTTTTTGGACTTTGTTTTTGTGAATTTAGTTAAAATTTCTTACTAAGGCTCTTAAATCATTTACCTCAGAAAAACAGTGAGAAAATCCACCAGTCTCAACACAGAGTAAATGGTTGGTAAACTCAGTAAACAGGTAGAAAAAAGCTTGGACACCATTATGTACAATGTTGCTAAATCTGAGTTATATGTCATTTTGTGAAGTGAGAAATGTCCCATGTGGACATCATTTTTGGGTTATAATGACAAAAGAATGAAATTGTAAATTTAATAGTCAACCAGAAGTAAGAATATTCCTAGCAATATCCTTTTTGCAAAGACTAAAATGCAAGGAGGAAAAGTGCGGTGTCAAATATGAAACTAACAACGATCCACAGAACAATCTATAATACTTAAGACATGAGTATAATAAGGCTTTAGAGCTGAGGCCGCAATTAATACAACCCCAGCTCAAATGGACTAAGCTGTTTTCCAGCTCGTATGAAAAGTTAAAAAAATACCATAGGGGGGAAAAATGTCTCTTTTCTGTCCCCAAATTTTTGATAAAATTTACTAAAGAAAATAAGGCAAATTATTGAATTATCAGATACGCATGAATTTTACTGTTCATTACACAATCAAAAATCGGTTGTTATAAATGGTGAGCAATTGTTGAAACATAAAATTGCCAAAGAAGACACGCCTGGAAATTATTTTCTAAGCACAAAGCATTCTGAATTATGCAGAACTTGTACAGCAGAGCTTGTGACAGCCATGACATTTTAGTGCATTTGAATTATAAATAACGACAGCTATTAAAAAAACTTAAAAGACTACTGTTAAAAAATTAAAAGGTCCCAAATCATTGATTGACATCTGTGTATGGTCATTTCTTGTATTTGTAGTAAAATGCTATTTCTTAGCGTATTAAAAATTTCCCTTATTAGGACTCTCTGGAGAACGCACTAAATTAGGCCACCAGGAAAATAATAAACTGAAGTCACACCATTTACTTATCTGTCCTTGAACTAAAATAAGAATTTCATCCTAACTTACTTGGAATTTGACCCTACTAGACCAAGTCTGTTAATTAATT
The DNA here is from genome assembly GCF_000181295.1 of Otolemur garnettii. NCBI lineage: Eukaryota > Metazoa > Chordata > Mammalia > Primates > Galagidae > Otolemur > Otolemur garnettii. Next base: position 153,325 of record NW_003852469.1, on the reverse strand, counting down.
ATAAACATTTTTTTTTTTTTTTTTGCAGTTTTTGGCCAGGGCTGGGTTTAAACCCACCACCCTCCAGCATGTGGGGCCGGTGCCCTACTCCCTCCTTTGAGCCACAGGCACCGTCCCTTAATTATAAACATTTTAAAAGGAAGAAGAAAGCATTAAGACTTCCTGCCAGGACAATTTTTAACCAAGCACCAAGCTGACTCAAAAAATTATGATCAGTCCCTTATTTTCATTAAAAGATTCAAAAACTGTGAGCTAGGACACAGTGGCACTTTACCCAGGACATAGAATGAGACTCTATCTCAAAAAAAAAAAAAAAAAAATTCTAAGACATGCCACTATAGAGCCTTATAGTTATGTTAACACTCTACAGGTGAAGTACTATAAATTAATAAATAATGTTTTGCTATTTATTTATTTCACTATTTACTGGAATAGTAAATGTTTACTTCATACATAAATCTAATCTGATTCATAATCCAAGTTAATAAGAGCAGTAAGCTCTGAAAAAAAACAAATTATTTGCGTTTTGATGCACCTTTCAGGTGGAAAATGGCCAAATGTGACTTTGGGAGAAATGTTTAAGAAACAAAAGCAAACAGAAACCTTTTACCAATTTTCATTAGATCTAAATAGATTTAATAGTAGAAGAAAGAATATGCCAAAGTTTATCGATGTTTATTTGAAGGTCAATTAGGCATTTATACCAGTCTGCTTGCTGCTAGACAACCAGGTATCATCAATGTAAAAGGAATATATAAAGAAGGAAAAGTACACTGAAGATATTAAAATGATTTACAAAATGATATAATCACATCACTTGACAAATAAAGTACTATGAATCTGTTTTTTAAAAAGAATATATTAAAAACTAGCTTAAACAAATGGGATTTTGATTTTTCCAAGGTATTTAAAAAAGGTTGGAATTAATCCCCATAAGAAAAAATCTTCTTTGACTGTGGTGGTAAAATCTAAGAGTTGTCATAAGTTAATTCCCTGCCTTTATTCTGTCCTCATTTTCTCTCTGGGCATTACAAGTGCTGTCAAATAGCATTTTTTAGGCTGGTGGAAATGTTCTGTGTTGGCTGACAGGTGACCACTATTCACACGTGACTACTGAGCACTTGAAGTGTGGTTAGGGGACTGAGAAACTCAAGTTTTCATTTTAGTTAATTTTAATTAATTCTTATTTAAATTGCTACATGTGGCTAGGGGTTACTGTATTGATCTGCTACATAATTTTATCTAGAGTAACAAGACAATGGAAGTTAAGACACTTAAGAGACTAATCTATTCAAAAATTAATAGGAAATATTCAGAACATGGTATTGTGTCCTCATGCATCTGTCTGTGTGTTTAATTCGTCATTTTTGACTTTGGGGGAAACACAGGTAGTGCTTTCCCTCAAAGGTCAGAATCAAGACATCTCTACTTCAATGCTCCTTTCCTGTAGGTGACCTGCCTGAACAAAACACCCCAGGAAGGACAGGGAGTGATGCTGATGATGGAAACAGCACTCTGAGAGCTGCTGCTCATCTAAACCCAAAACGGCTCTGAGAGAAGGTTCTTGTGCTCAAATCTCCCTGTTCTTTGGCAGGAGTTGTGTCCATATTACATAACCACAAAAGTTCAGTACATTTGGACTATGACTTGACTATTAATATATTCAGGCTACAAATGGTAGAGTCCTGGCTCCTCAAACAAATAAACAAAAAAATCCCCCTCAGTAGAACAAGCTGAAAACTTTGCTACGTATCACTTAAGAAGAGGACCGAGTCCATGCAGCCTGTCTGTTAGAGCACAGCTGAGAACGTTTCTGTAGCATTTCACGTTCCCTGACTTGCTGGCTCCCCTGCTGTCTTTTTCCTCCCCGTATGGCAATAATGAAGAAATTATTAAGGTCGGGGCCCACTTGCAGGTAAATACCGCTTCTGACTGACCACAGGGCTGTTCCATTTTCATCACTACACGTCCAGAAGACATCAAGTTTCAAGTGTGTTTGCACTTGATGGGATCTGGCTTCACAGTATTCTGTGACTAGTCGTGTTACTGTGATGTGTACAAGGTAGTCCATGCCCAGTAGCCCCATACCAGCCTGAAGCGGACCTCTAGACTTAGAACTTCACACTTCTGGCTCTAAGATATTAATAGGAAATGCCAGAAAGGTAGAGAAGAATTAAAGTAATGATCTAATATTAGTAAAGTGCCATAAAACTTGAAATAAAGTGTACTACATAAATGCTTGTAATAGTAAATAATATTAAGATACTCATCTCTAATAGTGGTATAAATAAAATAAACACTATAGAATACATATATGGTAATTACTGCCCATAGGCTGACAGAAACACCAGGAATAAACACAGTACTTTTTATTGATTTCACAACATAATTGCTAAAGTAATGATTTTCCTTCATCAACTCAAGACCCTCCTGAGCGACGATGCCTGCTCAGAAGTCCCCGTGGGCGTCAAAGCCTCAGCTTTGGCAGTGTTCTTTTTGTTACTTGGAGGTTGCTTGACCCATGATATTTAATTTCTCCTTTAGGCTCGGCGCCTGTGGCTCGGCCGGCTAGGGCGCCAGCCACGTACACCTAAGGTGGCGGGTTCGAATCCCCAGCCCGGACCCGCCAAACAACAATGATGGCTGCAACCAAAAAATAGCCGGGCGTTGTGGCGGGCGCCTGTGGTCCCAGCTACTTGGGAGGCAGAGGCAGGAGACTCGCTTGAGCCCAGGAGTTGGAGGTTGCTGTGAGCTGTAATGCCATGGCACTCTGCCCAGGGGGACAGCTTGAGGCTCTGTCTCAAAAAAAAAAAAGGGAAAAAAAAAAAAATTTCTCCTTTAAACTCTACATAGATTTAGTGCAAGATCTGACAGCCTCATGGGCCTAAAATTTTAAGGCTGTGGACACCTCTGATTTCATCTTTGGACCCTCAGGACCTAATTCTCAGCCTGAGGCTAATGTACCAGACACAAAGGCTCATTCTGAATATACTTTAAACAAACAAACAAAAAGTCTACTTTTGCCTTTATTTAAAACAAAACTTTACGTGGGGTTTCTGTGTGTAAATAAGGAGGACATACAATTGTGCCTGCGGCTTATAAACTGGAGAAGCCACAGACCCAGGCAAGAGCACATGCTGGTCATGAACCTCAGCTCCAGGGTCACCACAGACGAATTCTCACCTCATCCAAGCACTGGATCTTTAAGGGCCTAGAACAACTACCTTAGACTAAATGATGGCTTAACAGTCTCAAAATGAAACTAAATATTTTGCCCTCACTGGTAAACATACAGTTACATCATGTGCCTACTAAAGGAAAGGACCAATAGAAAACAGATTTTTGTCCTGTTTTCTCAAATAATCATGATGTAAAGACAGAAGATTTTGTGTAAACTGTTACCTCAGGAACATTTGTTTAGATAGTGTAAGTTTTCATGGTATTAGTACTTCTGCCTGGACATTTGTTTATAATTAGGCCATTTCCTATCCCAACAATCCATTCTGTTCTCTAGAAATGAATTTGCCCTCTGTTACTTTCTTAGATTTTTATTCTTACTTACATACAGCGTGCAAGCCATATCTTATAGAATATTATTGGAAAATGTAAGAAAACAAAGATACTAAAGAGAGGCATCAAGTAATTTCTGATCTATCTTAAGAAATATTTATGGGCTAGGTGAGGGGGCTCTACCCTGTAATCCTAGCACTCTGGGAGGCCAAGCAGGTGGATCGCCTGAGCTCAGAAGTTCAAGACCAGCCTGAACAAAGCAAGACCCTGTCTCTACTAAAAATAGAAAAACTAGCAGGGCATTGTGGCAGGTGCCTATAGTCCCAGCTACTCAGGATGCTGAGAAAAGAGGTTTGAGCCCAAGAGTTTGAGGTTGTTGTGAGCTGTGATGCCACAGTACTCAACTCAGGGTGACAGAGTAAGACTCTGTCTCAGAAAAAAAAGAAAAAAAAAAGAGAGAGAAAGAAAGAAAAGAAGGAAGGGAGGGAGAAAGAGGAAGGGAAGGGAAGAAGGAAAAAAGAAAAACATTTATGGATTCCTTGCAATTGCCAAAACTCATATACTTTTCATAATTTAGGTTCAAGTCTCTTGTTTCTCAAAAAAAAAAATCATTTCTGTATCTTTTCAGTGCAATGTGAGGAATCCAAGGTTATTCATGTTTTAAGACATGAAATATAAATTTTGTAAGTTTTTATATTTATAAAGATAACACATGAATTAGATTGATAAGAGGCTGTTTAAAAATAATATAATCGATATTATAAAACTGATTATTATAAAATAATCAGTGAGTCAGAAGAGACCGTATTTATGCTGTGCAGTTCACAGAAAGGAAATCTTAATATTTTTATAATTTGGAGGAATGAGAGGGGTAGAAATTAGCTGTGTCAGCAGCAAATTATGTTATTTTTTTAGGTTCCTGAGAATTGAACAGAATCTACTGCAATATTTTAGAATATTTCTGTGCTACAATTAGATAATAAAACATTTTCTAAAAGGAATATATACTAATTATTATTTATATATTCCTTATAAAAAGAAAAATTTGCATGACATATATTGAGAATAGCCTTCCTTATCTAAAAATCAATGATATAAAATATTCAAATCATTTTGGTCATAAAGAATATGCAGCGAAACCTCTTTCTTAATGTAAGGAAACTGGGCTAGATTAATTATTAAATTAAGGTGCCATTCTGACAGGATTACAGGAAAAGAGATTATCCTTAATGAATAGAAAACCCTTTTAATTTAATTTATTTTATTTATTTATTTATTTTGAGACAGAGTCTCACTGTGCCACCCTTGGTAGAGTACCGAGGCATCACAGCTCACAGCAACCTCCAACTCTTGGGCTTAAGCGATTCTCTTACCTCAGCCTCCCAAGTAGCTAGGACTATAGGCACCTGCCACAATGCCTGGCTATTTTGTTGTTGTTGTTGTTGTTATTGTTGTTTAGCAGGCCTGGTCAGGTTCAAACCCACCAGCCCCAGTGTATGTGGCCGGCACCCTAACCACTGAGCTATGGGCTCTGAGCCCCCTTTTAACTTTTAAAAACGGAAAAATTAAAAAATGATAAAATAACTTTCAAAGATTCTGACACCCTGTTTTATTTTGTTTCATGCATCCCTTCATCTTTCAGGTTATGAGACAGGGTTCACTGCAGCTCCATCAGTCCGATGGCCATTTCTAGGCAAAAGAACCCTTCGTAACATAGGGATCAAAAGTCAAAATGTTCTGCTACGTCTTAATGAACAGACAAAACACTTTTTGTCTTCATGTTGTTACTTTGCCCTTAACAAAAAAGCAAGATGTTAAACACTTTCCTCTCACTTTATTTTTATTTATTTTATTTTTGACAGAGTCTCACTCTGTTTCCCAGGCTAGAGTGCTGTCTCATCACAGCTCATTGCGATCTCAAACTCTTGAGCTCAAGAGATCCTCTTGCTTCAGCCTCTCCAGTAGCTGGGACCACAGGTGCCCTCCACAATGCTTGGCTAGTTTTTGGTAGGGACGGAGTCTCACCTGCCGTGGCCTCCCAGCGTGCTGGGATCACAGGCACCATCCTGGCCTTCCTCGCCTTTGAGGATCAGAGACTGTTCTTACCTACCTGGCTGTGAACTGGCTCGATTTCTACAAGCTGTGGGTTGTGGGTGCTTTTTCAGATATATCTTACATGTTCCATCTGAGGGTAATTTTAACATTCCTGGAGTCTGGAATCTGGACAAGGGAAGACCAAATGCAGAGAGTTCCCAGAAATTTTTAAAATTAAGAATTTTGTTTCAAGAAATTCTTACATAGGGATAAAGATTTTCAAGTTGTTGACATGATGTTATCGTTAGAACACATGCTTGTGTGGGAGCCAAGGACACTCAAAACTATCTCCTATCATTATCTAGTCAACAACAATACCCAAACTGCTACTGAGACGGAGACGTGAGCAAAGTGACTGGGGGATCAATGCACCTCTTCTCCGACCTAACTCTTCTTTTCACCCGCCAACCACGCACTGCTCACCCATTTGCACAGCGCGCAGCTGGTACGGGACAGGCTGTCTTAGAGAGCACCAGAAATAGGGAAAATTAACAAACTTGTATTGATGTTTTTAATATTTTGTATATTTATGTATCAACATATAGAGAAATACTTTGCAAATTATTTTGTAAAATTTTGTCAATAAAAGTACATTTAGGACGGTGCCTGTGGCTCAAAGGAGTAGGGCGCCGGCCCCATATGCCGGAGGTGGTGGGTTCAAACCCAGCCCTGGCCAAAAAAAAAAAAAATCTCATTTTCTCTATGTGTGTATGGCAACCCTCAGGACACCCTATAGTTATTTCCTTTGTGAGAACTAATGAATTCAACAGGCTGATGTTTCTGACTAGAGAACATTTAGTTTAATTTTGTACAGTTGAGCTCTCAACTATATTAACAAAATAATAAAACCTCAACAAAATTAAAGATAATAGTATTACCCTTTCATAATGTAATCACCTAATCATTGAGCCAATTTTACCAGGTTAAGATCTAATAGAAATAAATCAATCTTGATAAATTTGGGAACACGAGTCCTTTATTTAAGGACTTTTTCTTACTTATCAAGTAGTTAGACAAATGATAAAAAAACGTGATTGAGTTTTTCAAAGTTCTTTTAAAATAACTATGATTGTATAATTTATTGTCCTTTCAGATGTTATAAATTACTATGTTTGCTGAATTCTTTTCCTCTTACAAACTTAAATATACATTGTGAAACATAAAGGCTGTTTTAATATTCTTTAGTTATTCATTATGTGCTTTCTTACCCTGGTCAGAAGGAAAACACAAAATGTTTACAAGACACTGGGGACAGCTGGGGACAGCTCACTCCGACCTAACACAGTAACACTGTCTTTACCCCACTGCTGCTGCTGGGACGAGCCCCACTGCACGAGCCCACAGCGGCTTCCTGGAGCCACTGCACACAGGGAGTCTATAAACACAGCACAGCATCACTCACATCTACAGAAGGCCGCGGACGTCTCTGACCCTCCAGACAGACCATACATGACCGCAAGCCTCCCGAGAAATCATTCTTCATTACTGGAGAAATAGAAACATCACGATCCCTGGCCTGGGCAAAAGAACAGTTGCACTGCTACAGCTAAGTTTTATTCTTGGCTTTCTGATACCCAAAGCACGTTCAGAAGCCATTTTCTGTAAGAGCTTGTTCCTTGTTTTGTTTTTAAACATCATAAAATGTTTAGATACCTGAATTGCTTCTCTGTACTGAAAATAATATACCAAACAATAAAGGAGAGTGAAAGTTATAAAAAGAACAAAATCAGAGCATATAACAGATGCTGAGAAAAATCAGAAGTCAAACTGCTTTCTACAAGCTTGGTATCTTTCTAACCCATGTAGAGAAAAGAAACAGGTGGGCGGGTAGGAGAAGAGGACGGGGCATTAAAGAATTCATCTAATGAGTTCGTAGACTTTTGTTCTTATCTATCTTACCCTGCATATAAAATTTCCTAGCAATTTTATTTTGGCCAAGGTTAGTGTTCATGTCCTCATTTGTTTTAAAAACATCTGAATCCTTACACTGTTTGTGCAGGGTCGGGGTGAGAACCCTCCAGTCTGCCGCCTCCTAACCCTGCCCTGATTCTACCCAGGGTCTCTAACTCTCGCTGCTGTATGGTCTTACCAGGGACAAGAGTCACACTGTGCTCCGACTTCTGCACCTGATGTAAAAAAATCAGCACAATGCATGGAGTCATTTCTGAGTATATATTTTCTATTTCTCTTCAGATACAGTTTCTGAGGACAAATAAAAACATTAGTAATTTTGAGGTCCATTTCCTTATTTAAAAAAAGGAAAATAATGACTTAAACACATAAATATAGTTTTTGAAAATTCTTCGTTATATTTAGATTGGTTGAAAGTTGCTTATTTGTATTTAATGTACAGAACCAAATGAAACCTGAACTTGCAAACAGCAAGTACATGAAAGGACGTTCTCCAGCACGTGACCTATCTAAAGACAAACAAACAAAAAAACTGACCTAATTTCAGAAATTTTTTGTCTTTAACAAATGGGCTGTGGTGCAAGATGGCTGGAGGGAAACTTCCATATAATTTGGGACCAGATACTTACACAAGAAATGAGGAAAGCTAGACAGAAGGCATTTCATTGTCAAATGAGTGGCATTTCACGTTGACATAGCACCTTACACACACAAAGTGCTGAAGGAGGGTCACTTGATAGACATTCATCACATGAATAAATGTGGTTTATCATCTGCCCTCGGATGCAAGCACTTGGAAGCAACCAAATACCCAAGAAAATCTGCTCAGTAACGAATTCCTGGACTAGTAAATAGACGTAAGAAAAAAAAGTCAAGAGACTTGTCATAATACCACATATAAGAAGTTACTTACTAAACTTAATGACTGATACGAAGATGTTAGGTGTCAGAAATTACTGAGAAATGGAAGGGTTTATATTAAGAAATAAGTAAAACAAATGAGGCCTAAGTCACCAAGTAGCCCAAAAGGTGAGGCTCCCGTAACTTGGAAATACGTGGATGAAAGAGAGCTCCTCCAGGTGCCAAGAGCAAACAAAGCATAACGTCAGCCACACTGCTGGAATCCGATCCTCAGGTATGAAGATACTCCAAAAGAAACTAAAAAAAGTTAATGCACTGCCAGACTTTTTTCTTCTGTACTATAACCCCCAAATTACCTCACCAATGCATTCACTTCTGCCAGTAAACAAGATAGCAGGAAATTATGTAATTTTACATATTCACGTTTTAAAAATAGTCTCCAAATCTTCGGACAATTTAATTTCCTATAAAACAATATGAAAATGCATTTTTTCCTCTAAATAGTTCTACTAGGTGCTTTAAATAAGGACTGATTAGCACCTCTGTCGATCTATTTATGTCTTTGCAAAAAGAACACTTCAACCATTTTATATAGTAAATATGCAAGTTATTTGAAGTGCATTTGGAAAACAATTGAAACACAGATTAATACATCATAAAAAGATTAATTCCCTTTAAACAAAGACATTCTTATAAAGCATGATAACACAGAGGCACAATAAGGAATATAAATTGTGTATCAATTATTGGCAGAAAATCTAATTCATTACAAAGCCTACACTTTGGGGGAAGAGGACGTTTTCGTACAAAGAAAAGTATTACACTATTATACAACATTTTTAATTGGACATGTACAAATTTTTGGCACATTAAAAGGAACTGAAAGGACTACGAAATAAAGGTCAAAGAATCTAAAACAAAGATACAGGAGAGAGAAAGTCCTCAAATGAGAAACACTAACTATTAACACAGAAGAGAAACAAAAAGTGAGCTGGCTGAATTTCCTGAAATGCTGTTCTATGTAACAGAAGTAAGCTTTGAACGCAGGCTGCTGCTAACGTCTAGGGGCCAGACCCCTCTACCTCGCTGTGGCGGGCTGCACGTGGCCTGGGTAGGATCTCCGCGTGCTGGTTGCTTGCCTTTGCCGAGCCAGGAACGACTGCCCCGAGCCTGTGCTCGCCAGTCTGTCTTCAGCTGCCTTTTTATGAAGAGTCATTCCCTGGAACAGAAGAAAAAGCGTAATCAATGAAAAAATGGTGAGCAATACTCTGATAAAAGAAAATTTCATCATGCAGAATTTGTTACATTGCATCGAAAAGCAGAATTAGGAATATTAATTCTACTCATTACAGATTAAAGTCTTAACAAAGGCATTTGAGTTGCAATGATCAGGTATAAATCTTTTGCCAAAAATTCAGGCTTAATCGTCTGATTTCACAATAACCAAAACAATAGATAAGGGAGACAGACCTTTCGAATCCATTACCCACACTCAGTCACATTTCCCTTTCAAATTAAATGTGTAAAGTGATTTTCCAATTGATTAGCAGCAGCTGATTCACAGGGGCTGTGAAAATCACTGGGCTTATTTAGAATACAACAGAAAAATGAACTTGTTTCGTAAGGTGGAGGCCACACGAGGTATCATACATACATACCACTACGGTGTTTTTCTTCACTTCAAGGCAGAACTTGTATTCTCAAATTAAGAAAAGTTCCTGACAGCCCAATAGAGGGCCCGACCGAGAGCAGGGGGTCTCTCTTGAAGACAGAAGGACCACTTACTAACAGCAGGACCCAGAGCAAGGGAGGAAACCTTCAGGGCACCCTCTGGCAGGAGGAACAACAACAAGGGCGCAGTAACACCACCGTCCTCAAGGCAGAAGTCTATGAGTAGATCAGGGGAAAGGCAGCCCTTTGTACTTGTTCAGTAAGCCAGAGAAGAACTCTAGCCAGATAAACACCAAGAACTGAGAGCTGCTGCTTAATCCCACCACAGACTGGATGCAAGCTAACTGCTGGGGAGCAAGTGGAGGTTGCAGCAAGGAGAGAAGCAAGAGCACAGTGAGAGGGAGAAGCCACGCTGCGGAAGAGACACAGCTCTGGGGTGGTGCCTGTGGCTCAGAGGAGTAGGGCACGGGCTCCAAGTACCAGAGGTGGCGGGTTCAAACCCAGCCCCAGCCAAAAATTGCAAAAAAAAAAAAAAAGAAAGAAAGAAACACAGCTTTCCTGGCATGAAATGAGCAATGTGCAAGGAAAGAGAAGCTGAGAAGACACATCTTCCCATCACTCGGTAGTTTCTAGAGAAAACACAGGCAATGGCTCTGCACTCCTAATATAATTTCAGTGTATCAATATATCTTCACATACACTACCTTTTCCAAATGAGAAAAATCTAGAACATGGTTTGCTTTGTTTTTTGAGACACAGTCACTTTCTGTTGCCCTGGGTAGAGTGCCATGGCGTCACAGCTCACAGCAACCTCAAACTCTTGGGAACGTTCAAGTGATCCTCTTGCCTCAGCCTCCGGAGTAGCTGGGACTACAGGTGCCCACCACAACACCTGACTATTTTTACAGATAGGGCCTCACTCTGGCTCAGGCTGGTCTTGAACTCCTGCGCTCAGGCAATCCACCCGCCTCAGCGTCCCAGAGGGCTAGGATTACAGTCATGAGCCACCACACCTAGCCCTAGAACAAATTTTTAACTCAGTTTGAAATTAAAACATTTAAGGTTTGAATAAAATTGTCAAATATCTATTGGTAATCTTTAACTCACTAATTAGGCTACATATATTAAAAACTATTTGATTTAAAGTATTCTAATTTTTTACTCTCACATTTCAAACAATTTTATTTAAATTCTTCACCCGTGCAAGGCCATTCTCTGAGCTACCTAATCCCCTGCCCAGGACTAATCATCTTCATTCTCACTCAAGTCAGCTGAGATGCAGAACTGCGTACGGTCATGGGTTTTCTTATCAGAACATAACTTGTATGAGTCTACCGGGAGTTCTTCCTTCACTCTGAAGAGGTGAAAATTAGTCCATTCTCTACTACCATGTCACAGAATCAATACATCTGGCTCCATAAGAAACATGATATGTGAAGTCATAAAAGCCAATCAGGAATAGGAAATGACCAAGAGGACTGAAATGAAGGTGCCCAGGTCAGCAGCATGGAGGACAAAGAAGAGAAGAGTAGCTCAGAGTCGGGACCCACTCCCGGAACTTCCTTAAGTACGGTCTTCTTTTCTACCGTTAAATGTAGTTTTTAAGAAATCTACATTTGTTGGCTCGGCGCCTATAGCTCAACTGGCTAAGGCACCAGCCACGTACACCTAAGGTGGCGGGTTCAAATCCCCAGCCCGGGCCCACCAAACAACTATGACGGCTGCAACCCAAAAATAGCCGGGCGTTGTGGCAGGCGCCTGTGGTCCCAGCTACTTGGGAGGCGGAGGCAGGAGACTCGCTTGAGCCCAGGAGTTGGAGGTTGCTGTGAGCTGTAATGCCATGGCACTCTACCCAGGGGGACAGCTTGAGGCTCTGTCTCAAAAAAAAAAAAAAAGAAATCTACATTTGTTAACGATAATAGTATCTTAAACCCAATATGATTTCCTTTTTTGATTTTAAAAATTGTGATAAAAATCTTAAATAGTTTGACCAAGACAAATATAAATGTGGATATGTCATGAATTTGACAAAGACCAAATCACATTATCAGGAGGCCAGGGACAGGAGGCAGAATCAATTACAACTGTAAAACAGAAACCATGACCCATGCCAACCACAGAGCAATGGGGTCAGAGGGGGATGATGAAAAGAACCCGGACGGGTTTTCTGTCCCAGACAACTAACATTTTGAAAAGGTGAGGAAGGTTGGGCGGGTAGCTTACCCCTGTAACCCCAGCTCTCTGGGAGGTGGGGGCAGGTGGATGGCTTGAGCTCAGGAATTTAAGACCTGCCTGAGCAAGAGTGAGATCCCATCTCTACAAAAAACAGAAAAATCTTTACTAAAAATTAAAAAAAAAAAAAATTAACCAGGTGCTGTAATGCTTGGGTGTAGTTCCAGCTACTCGGGAGGCTGAGGAAGGAGGATCACGCGAGCCCAGGAGTTTGAGGTTGCTGTGAGCTAGGCTGAGGCCACAGCTAGAGCCTGGGTGACAGAGTGAGAAGAAAAGGGGGAGGCGGAGGGAGAGGGGAAGGGGAAAGGAAACTTCCCTGGCCTCTAGTCTTGGCCTCCCAGGTGCGAGGATTACAGGGAAGGGAAGGGAAGGGAACGGGAAAGGAAAGGAAAGGCAGAAGAAGTGTTTTACTGGGGAAGAGCAACAGAGTAAGGAAGACGGAAAGTCTAGGGGGAAAATATTGAAAATACTGCTACATTCTTTAAATCCCTAACTATTCGTACGGAGACCAGAATCGTGATGAGCATCAGATTTTTTGCGTGTGTTTTGGGACTTTCCATTTCAAAACCTCCAAGAGCTCAGGGTCTGCCACTGTGAACAGTTTCCAAACCCCAAGAGGGAATTAAACTACCCTCCATCTAAGTACCATCCTACAGAAGCACCGAAATAGTCCCACAAAATAAAAGCTACCGCAGCCGTGTTGAGGTATTATTAATGTCCTTTTCTCTCACAATCAACGGTTCTGAGGGACAGAGATTAAGCTTACATTTATCTTTCTGCCCTGTAGAAAGGGTGCTGTTGTCAAATGCTCTAGCCCTGTTTGGGTGCAGTATTAGGTTCTGTTAGTGTATGTTAGGATAGCAATTACTTTCAGATCCACTGGGTAGAATTTCTTCTGGAGTAAAGGAAGTACCACACGCATTACGCAGTCATGGCACCCTGGATCATGTTCTGAAGTGCTGTTCTCTTACCATATTGTACCAGGCGCTAACAATATATTTCTCCTCCATTTCTCTCTGACTCTTTGTTTTCTCATATTCTTTCTGAAAAGCAAGCACATGTAAATATGAAAAGATATAAAATAACTCAACATAAATAAAACAATTATAATTAGCTGTCTAAATCGTGGACACAGCTGCACTGCAAAGATCCCAGAGAATAAAGACCCAAACCCGGATGCCGTATTGCACAGTAAGCAGACTACCTCCAGGGAGTGGAACAGCCGGTCCCGTTCCTGGAGCTGATTTTTAAGAGCCTGGATTTCCGGTGCTGCTCCTTGATTCTGCTTAGGGTCTAAAGTACGGATAACCTGCAAATATAATATAGAAACATTTAAAAGGTTTTGATCTTAAAAGATACAACATCTAAGAAAGCAATTACTATATATACATATATTTTTAAATCAATGATAAGCTTGCAGAAATCAAAGGCTATCTTCTAATAGTACTTTGCAAGTGAATGCATGAAATAATATTAATTGTTGTAACTTTTTTCCTCAAAACAGGATCTGGCTCTGTTGCCTGGGATAGAGTGCAATGGTGTCATCACAGCTCACTGTAACCTCTAACTTCTGGGCTTAATCCATCTTCCTTCCTCAGCCTCCAAGGTAGCTAAGAGTACAGGTGTGTACCACCATGCCTCTCTAATTTTTCTATTTTTGTAGAGACGAGGTCTTGCTATGTTGCTCTGGCTAGCCTCAAACTCCTGCCTCAAGTCTCAGCTTCCCAAAGTGCTAGGGCAACAGGCATGAGCTACTGTACCTGGCTATAATTGTTTTAACTTACAAAAAAAATTGTTAATGGCTACATAGTGATTATACATATTATAACTTTTTAATTATATAAAAGAATCAATTATAAGAAGTGATTCTGGCTAAAATTAATAAATACAGTCATGTGCTACATAATGATGTTTGAGTTAACAATGGACCACGTGTGTGATGGTGGTTTCTTGAGATTAACGGAGCTGAAATAGTCCTAGCACATGAATAGTTACCATTGTGGTATAACTTCCCTGCACTATTCAGTACAGTCATGTGCCCCAGGAGTTTGTAGCCCAGGAGAAGTGGCCACAGCACATGGCCCAGATGTGCAGAGGACTGCGCCCTCCAGGCTTACGGAAGGACGCTCTGTCTGCACCACAACAGAGCTGCCCCCTGCTGCATTTCATAACATTCCCATAGCTAAGCCACACATGGCCGTCCAGCAGGCAGTACCGGCAGCTCTCCACCCCTTCCCTTTCCTCTGATCAGGTCGGCAACCTCACCTCTCAACAGGTGTGTGCCTCAGGGAATGGTCCTCAGTGGTCAAGCCCCTCGAGGGGCCCCACCCCCTCCTCTGCTGGTAGCTCAGCCTGGGTGTGGGCACTGGGCCTGTTCTGGCTGGTCAACAAGAGTAATTCTGGGAAGTCTTTTTACTTTTTTCCCTAAAACTTTTAACTATCAAAATGCCCAAGCCCGCAGAAAACTTGAAAGGGCAGAACAATAAAACCCTATTTACTTTTAATCTAGATTCAGCAATTGCTACACACGCAAACACGGTTACTTGTCTCTGGGACTATTTTAGAGCTATTTGCAAACTTCATGACACACAACCCTTAAATACTTCAGCATGAATATTAGATTAAGGATACTATCCTACATAATTAAAATACCATTATCAATCTGTAAAAAAAAAAAAAAAGAAAAGAAAGAAATAAAGAAAGGAACAATTCTGTAGAATGACCACTATTTGGTCCGTGACTTCCTCTTGCCCCAGTCCGGGACACGGAGGTGAACCCCCTGCGTTGCAGATCAGGTGCGGCTCTCCCATGTGCCACTGCCTACTTCGTGTTTCACAGCAAGGACTTTTATCCCAAAGCTTGGATTTACCTGGTGGTTTCCTGAAGGTGTTATTTAACTTGTTCCCATAAGCCTCATTTTCCCTGTGAACTGGAAGTGCCTGGCATCAGGCTGATTGTTCCCTACAGTGATACTCCATGGGGGGCAAGGATGGTGCTGCTGACTTTGGAGACTGCCTATGGTGGTACCTGTCGTTTGTCTCCTATGTCAGGGCTACGTCCTCCTGGTAATTAGGAAGTGATCTGCACAGTGACCAATTTCCATCACTGTTTCTCGCACAGGCTCTTGACATGTTTTACAAGATCTGTTTCTCCCTGTGTGAAACTCACCGCACTGCACTCGCACCACAATCCCAGACTGCGGGACACAGTCACCAAGTGGAGGGAGACAGCCACAGATTCTTACTTACACTTTTGGCTTTCTCTAAGTATTTTTTATATCGTTCTTCCATTTGCTTCATTTCTTCTTCTTTCTTCCGTAAAGCTTCTTGTAATTCTTCGATTTTTAAGGCTGTAGAAAAGACATAGTAAAGAAAATATTTTTGGATCATAACAACTTTAAATTTATTTCAACTGACTATTGATAAATAGTTAAAAGCTTGGAGAGACTGTATACACAATCTTCTTTTTTAAACATCAATTCATAGCTGGATGTGGTGCCTGTGGTGCCTGTAGTCCCAGCTGCTTGGAAGGCTGAGGCAGGAGAACTGCTTGAACCCAGGAGCGGGAGGCTGCAGTGCCCTATGACTGAGCCACTGCACTCCAGCCTGTGCAGGAAAGTGAGACCCCAGCTGTAAAAACAGGCAAGGAAAACAAATAACCAAAACCTAATTTATAATTTTTTTTTTTACAGAAAGCTTTTCTTATAAACAAAAATTCTGTCCAATTTTTATTGTATATATTAGTCATAGTAGTATAGAGTATATAAATTAAAAATACCAGTTGATGATGAATGGATAAACAAAATGCAGTATGTATGTACGAGGTACTATTATTACTCAGCATTAGTTCTGATACTTGCTACAACATGAAGATATTACGTAAGTGAAACTAGAAGGACACAAAAGGACCAGTATATCATTCTAGTTACATGAATTACCTAGAACAGTCAAATTCATAGAGACAGAAAGTAGAATGTGGGCGACCGGGCCCTGGGAAAGGGAGGAAGGGAGAGTTACTGTTTAATGGGTATAGAGGTTCAGCTCGGGATCATGAAAAAGTTCTGGAAATGGGTGACAGCGACAGCTGTGCAACAATGTGAATGTACTTAGTGCCACTGGCTGTATACTTAAAATAGTTGTTTTGTTACGTATATTTTACCACAATAAAAAAGTAATGCTTGTACTCTCACCCCTTACAAAAGAATTAACAAAGTCAGGTCACCTACAGGTATAAATATGTCTATGGAAGTATTAGTTTGACTGACTTAAATATGTTAACTACAATATGAAAATATCTAACTTCATATAATATTCATTGGAATTCACAGTTGCGGAAAAATTTATATGTATAAGTATTTTTATTTATTTATTTTTTGAGACAGAGTCTCACTGTTGCTCCAGGCTACAGTGCTGTGGTCTCATAGCTCACAGTAACCTCATATTCCTGGATTTAGGAGTCTCCTGTCTCAGCCTCCTGAGTAGCTGGGACTACAGGCACCCAGCACAATCCCTGGCTAGTTTTTCTATTTTTAGTGTAGATGGGGTCTCACTCTTGCTCAAGCTGGTCTCAAACTCCTAACCTCAAAGGTGCTAACTACCTCAACTCCCAGAGTGCTAGGATTACAGGCATGAGCCACAGTACCCTGCCCATAAGTATAATTAGAAAGTTAGGACATAAAGATGATTATATACTCTTTCTGTAAATAAGGTAAGTTATTTAATTGCTAGAACATGCACCAGGGCCTATTTCTTTTTTTTTTTTCTTGAGACAAAGTCTCACTATGTCACCCTGGGTAGAGTGCTGAGCCGTCACAGCTCACAGCAACCTCAAACTCTTGGGCTTACGTGATTCTCTTGCCTCAGCCTCCCAAGCAGTTGGGACTCCAGGTGCCCACCACGACGCCTGGCTATTTTTTTGTTTTGCAGTTTTTGGCCGGGGCCAGGTTTAAACCTGCCACCTCTGGTATATGGGGCCGGCACCCTACTCCTTTGAGCCACCCGTCGCCTGGCTATTTTTTTTGTTGTCGTTATTGCTGTTGTTGTCGTTTAGCAGGCCGGGACCGGGTTCAAACCCACCAGCCTTGGTGTATGTGGCTGGCACCGTAACCACTGTGCTACAGGCCCAGAGCCAAGGGGCCTATTTCTTAAAAGAAAACTTTTCTCTAAACGCATTGCCGTTAGGGTAGTAAACTTTTCTCTAAACGCATTATCGTTAGGGTAGTAAACTTTTCTCTAAACGCATTGTCGTTAGGGCAGTGCACGGTTAGCCATTTTGGATCTCCGCTCCTTCCTCAGGCACTCACAGCTGTGGGTGAACCTGGGCTCCAGGTCCTCGAGGATGGCCCGCTTCTTCTGCAGTTCGTTGTTGGCCTCGTGCAGCTTCTCTCTGCAATAAGACACAGCCCCGCGTCACCTGCTGCTGCCACCAACACTTCCCACCTCAAATTAAAGACCTGAGCTCTTTATACTTGGGTTACGCGTGCAGTGCACACAAGGGCTATCAACTAAAGATGAAAAGACTAAGCTAACATAATATAAATATATATTTAATATATATATTAAAACGTATTTTAAAAAGAAGTAAATGTATTTTAAAAAGAAGTAAAAAATGAATGTATTTTAAAAAGAAGTAAAAAAACGAAAGACAAACACTTCTGCTTTGTTTGATGTAAACCTGCATAACAAGGAATACATACCTTTAGTTTTGCTAGGAATATGATATTGTAAAAATTAAGTTTAAAACTTTGCAGAGGTTTTACAATTTTGCAACCTCTGTTGCAAAAAAGTGAAGTTCTAAAAATTAGAATTAACAGGCTGGGTGTGGTGGTTCATGCCTGTAATCCCAGCATTCTGGGAGGCCAAGGTGGGTGGATTGCTTGAGCTCAGGACTTAGAGACCAGCCTGAGCAAGAGTAAGACCCCATCTCTACTAAAAATAGAAAAACTATCCAGGTGTGGTGGTGGGTGTCCGTAGTCCCAGCTACTTGGGAGGCTAGGGCAGGAGGATCACTTGAGCCCAGGAGTTTAAGGTTGCTGTGAGCTATCATGACACCATAGCACTCTACCCAGACTGACAGAGTGAAACTCTGTCTCAAAAAAAAAAAAAAAAAGAATGAAAACAAAGCCCAGTGAATTGCCACTAAGCTTAGAAACAGAAATTATCCCCAAAACTTGGAAGTTGTGTGTGTGTCTATTCCCTTCCCTAAGGTAACCAAATTACCAAATTTTAATTATTCTCATGATTTTCATGATAGTTTTACTATCTTTGTGTTATTCCTGAATAATATCTTGCCTAATCTTGTCCGATTTTTACTTTATACGTTAATCATTACATGTTATATTTGCACCTTGCACTAAACATCAATGTTCTTGACACTGACCTAAGCTGATGTGTTGGCTCTAGTGTGCACATTCTCCCCCCTGCAGGGTGCACTACTGTTTGAATGTACTTCATTCTAGCCCCTTCCCAGTGGTAGACATTTGTGTTGTTTCTCCTTTTCTGTGATTACAGACAATGTTCTTCTACATGTCTCTGGTACACAGGAACAACAATCTCTCTCGGAATCTAACTGAGAGGTCACAGAACACAAGGGTTTCCGGAAGGCATCCAGACATAGTTAATACTATTTTTGACACTGTATAGCTGGACAGATACTTAACAGACAACCCTCAGATATGCATGTTCAAGTTCACCAAGTAAACTGATGTATACACTGACCAGTGCTGGACAAGACTTACCACTGCTCAACAGCTTTAGCAATCCTTTGCAGGCAAGATTTAAAAAATATTTACCAGTTTGGTGTGTGTAAAATGATCTCTACTATAGTTTTAAATTTGTATGAGGCTGACTACTTTTTTTTTTTCTTTTTTTGAAACAAGAGTCTCACTCTGTTGTCCTGGCTAGAGTGTCATAGCTCATTGCAACCTCAAACTCTTGTACTCAAGTGATCCTCTTGCCTCAGCTCCTGAGTAGCTGGGACTATAGGTGCCCATCACAGTGCCTGGCTAGTTTTTCTCTTTTTAGTAGAGATGGGGTCTTGCTCTTGCTCAGGCTGGTCAAACTCCTGAGCTCAAGCAATGCACCTACCTCAGCTGCCCAGAGTGCTGGGATTACAGGCGTGAGCCACTGTGCCGGCCAAGACTCATCATCTTCTGAGACGTCTATGGGCCTTGTCGTGGGCTGAACTGTATCTCCCCAAAAGATAAACTGAAATTCTAATCCCTAGGATGCATGGGTGTGACATGTTTTGAAAATTGGGTCTTTGTAGATGTTCTTAGCTAAGATGAGGCCATCGGGTGGGCTCTACATCCAATGACGGATGTCCTTTTAAGAAGGCCATGTGAAGACACAGACAGAAGAGAAAGTGACAGGACCACAACCTGATGAACACCAAGAACTGTGCAGCCACCAGAAGCTGGGAGAGGGGCACACTCTTCCTAGAACCTCAAGAAGGAACCAACCTGCCAACACCAGACTTGCAGCCTCCAGAACTATGAGAGAAATTGGTTGTCATGAGTCACTTATGCTTTGGGGTAATTTGTTTTGGCTGCAACAAGAAACTAATCCAGCTTCCATCTACACTAATAAATCCGTTCTGATGGAAATTTTTACCACGTAAATGACCGAGCACAGAACAATGGTCAGAAAGTAGTTTTACCAAGTGACAGGTATTCGATCCTTTGCCATGAAAGACTGGGAGATAGGGGGAAAGGGACAAGATTTAGCACTAAGTTCTCACTGTGGATAATCTCACAGAGGCGAGGTGACGTTTTCTGTTCTTCTAGGACAGTAAGATCCTGCCCACTGTTGAGACTTTCTAGCAAATCTCAGTCGCTAGGAGTATTTCACGTCTTCCATGGTAAAAATAAAAACAAAAAACACCCCAAACTGAATTGCATGAGACAAACTGCGAGGCAAGAGAATTTCCTTCTGATGGTAGTAACATAATCAAAGTGATCTCTGTGGGACTGAGGATGTCTGGGTTAGGCCAGTGTAACATAGTAACACTAACAGGCTAGCAATTCATGCACTGACTAGGTGAGTGTTGTGGTGGGTGCCTATAATCCCAGCTACTTGGGAAGCTAAGGCAAGAGGATTGCTTGAACCCAGCAGTTTAAGTTTGCTGTGAGTTACACCCCCTACGGTGCTAGTCTGGGGAAC
The DNA here is from genome assembly GCF_000181295.1 of Otolemur garnettii. NCBI lineage: Eukaryota > Metazoa > Chordata > Mammalia > Primates > Galagidae > Otolemur > Otolemur garnettii. Next base: position 132,887 of record NW_003852469.1, on the reverse strand, counting down.
CCTGGAGTCTCACATGAGAAAACATTTGTGAAGCAGCCCCTGTTCTAAACCGAGGGCCTGGGCAGAGACAGACACTATGAATATGCACTGTGATCTCTGCATCTTCCAGACCACCTGTGCCAGCGCCCAGGCGCTCTGCACCACCTGACATAAAGCACTGCCAACCACAACAGAAGAAGAGCCTCAGCAGCTTTTGTACTTACAGATGTTCCTCAAGCTTCTTTTTTAGAAGAACTGACTAAAAAAAAAAGAAAGAAAAACCCATCAGTTTATTACCTAAATGAATATATTAAATTTTTACAATTAAGAGTACAATAATAAGTATTTTGAGCAAGTCCTCAGTAATTTCTCTGGTCAAAGACCTCAAAACACATAACATACTCCCATTTGACTCTTTTTAACAAAGGGAGAGAGCAGCCCATGAAGGGTGCAATCAGCACAGACTCCCAGAAACTGGACACCCGGATTCTCTGTTTGTAGAAGTCTCTAATATTCCTGGACTCTTGTGATAACAGACTTTCCTTAAGACTCCTTTTAGCTGCTGTACTGTTTTCCTTGCATCATGGTAAAGTTTTGGATCAATTCCCATAAATACTTCTGACTCATCAGTGATTTATAAAAATGCACAGGTTGCAAACCCCCTGTGTGATGGCACGGGAATGTGACAGATGGTGTATGCGTGGAATTTGATACACTTGAGAATGTAGCTTTGACTGGGTGTTTTAAAAAAAGGTCTCCTGAAAAGCAGACCAAAATTAACCTAAAAATGAACAATGAAGGCATTCTATAAAGGACCACTAAGTTTCATAACTAAACAGTCGCAGGGTACATATTATTAATGAATTTTATGAACTATTTCACTTCAAAATCCAATAATTAATATAGGCTTATAAAACAAATTCTCCAATTAATCAACAGCAGCAATGAGGGGAAAAGAATTTGAATATCAAGTTCTTAGATTTTCAGTTGTCTTATTTGATGATTACCATAACTCAAGTCCATTCTAACATAGCTCTAGGGTATTTCAAATTCTCTTATACGTTAATATAGCTAGTCAGTACTACAGTGACCTCTGTTACTGCCCCCCCAATATACAGAAAGATAATAACCCTGTAAATGCTGGATTATTGTTCATTCCTTCTTTAGGACAAAGGGTAAAATACAAATACAGCAGAATCTGCAAGTTGGCCAACCAAGGGACTGTAACACACTGGTCACCATGAGAAGCTAGGGCCACTGTACTGATACGCACGTGTGGTGTGTGTGGGCCACTGTACTGATACGCACGTGTGGTACGCGTGGGCCAGTGCACTGATATGCACGTGTGGTGCATGTGGGCCACTGTATTGATATGCACGTGTGGTGCGCGTGGGCCAGTGTACTGACACGCACGTGTGGTGCGCGTGGCCCACTGTACTGACACGCATGTGTGGTGCGCGTGGGCCAGTATACTGACACGCACGTGTGGTGCGTGTGGCCCACTGTACTGACACGCACGTGTGGTGCGCGTGGGCCACTGTACTGACACGCACGTGTGGTGTGCGTGGGCCAGTGTACTGATACGCATGTGTGGTGTGCGTCCCATCTGTGAACATTAGGTTAGCTTAAGGAGGGAGGCAACTATGGAGGTTCTACTGTACTTTTTTAAAACTTTAAATTTAATCTTGTACTTATATTTTGATTAGACTCTAGCACAAATTTTAACTGAGATAATACTACAGAATAAAATGATTAAATAAGTGGTTAATATGTGTGTCAGGCAGTGTGCTAAGTCACGCCACGCACGTGGCCCCAAGGAAACCTCCTAAGGCTGGTGTGCAGCAGCTGTCCAGCGACAGACCTGAGAACCCAGGTCTGCCAGACCCAGCATCTGCGCACGGCCTCCCCTTCAGGCTCTGCACAAATAGACTATCACTATCAACACAGTGTGGCGGGAGAGGCCAGACAAGAGGAAGCCAGCATCAGAATAACTGACGTAAAGGCACTAATAATGGCGTGGAGCAGAAGTGGGATGGGGGGAACCCCAAGAGCAGACTTCTTTGGGTTTGGCTTTCTAAGATCTCGAATCCTGTAAGTGTCTTAGTGGTAAGGGTCACGAACCTACACAAGGCAAGTAACACTGATAAGCACTTTGCATGAAATTGCCTTAATTAAACATTTCAATCCCATCAACTGTGATGGCAGATAATCAAATAAATCAAAAAACTGCTCAAAATAAAAAATGAAAAGGAAACCGTACTTACAATGGCCTTGAGCAGAAACCACGCCAGAGACAGAGAGGACAAATTAGTACCAGGCAAACACAGCAGGCGAGAGAAGATCGGTTAGTAATTCATGAACACAAGTAAGAGACAGACATTGTTTTCAGAAATGTACGTTTTTCTTCCTTCTACGGTCTCCTCATCCTGTCTTGTTCTCTGTAGTTTTACATACTGGGGCTAGCTCAAATTATCCATATGACTGGATATAACAATGCTTTTCTGCTTCCATGCTAAAAACAAATGACATAACAATAATAATAAATAATAATAAAAATGTGCAAAACATCCTGCTTTGACTTAAGGTCACATGAAAGGACTAGGCTTTAGACAACAAAAGAGGCAGAAATTATGCTGTTCTTGGTCAGGAGGGACCGGGTCCTCTGGCAGGCCCGACTGCTCTGTGTGTTACGTACTCCTGAGACGCAGCACTGCAGGTTAGCAAGAGAGGAGAGAGACAAAACAAAAAATCTGCTGGGGGAAGAACCACATTCTGCAGCGCACTGTTCTTTCTCTAAAGCATTTGGAGGCAAAGCTTCAGCCATCTGAGTCTTTGCTACATGGAGGAAAGTGCTGAGAGAGAATTTCTGCTTAGTTTAAAGCAAGGCATCTCATTAGCATCTGGACAAATGAAGAGACTAATTTATGCAAACAGTACTTCATGGGGCTGGCATCTCACCTCTCAAAGTCCTCTTTAATACTTTTATTACTCTTAAAGTAACAGCACACAGCATTGTAAATTAGATTTTAACTTATCATATTGGTTTTTGAAGCATAAATGCTTTTTTAATGCTTTAATTCAAGTAAGAGAACCAAGGTCAAGGTGATCACTTGACACTACAGTTTAGTTGATCCTGGTACTTCTCCACTTTTATCTCCAATGTGCAATTTGCCCTTCTCCTCCCTGACATAACAAATCAACAAAAAGCCTCCTCAAAGTTCCTCAGACACCAGAATGAACTTTACATTCATCTCAGTTTAAGGGACCTAGAGATTTCACTGAACTAAGAAATGTTACCCCCTTTGGTTCATCTCTACAATCACCCAACTTAGAAAGCAGTGGGTGCTGCCAACACAAATTAGCTGAGAAACTGAGTTTCCAGATTAGCTGAGAAACTGACACAACGTGGTCACCGGGAGTTTTTACATCTCGCGTAGTCTCAGGATCTCCTGTGAATGTACCTGACTCCCCTTATTTGTGTCCTTTTGTTTTCATACCCTCTTATGTTAATAGGGCTGGATGGATGTGGCTAAATCCCCCGTTTTGAAGTTGATCCCCTAAAATGACTCTATCAATGGAAACAAACAGATTTGTGCTCCAATGCCAGAGTTTATAGCTTTTACACCCGTAATAGGAAATAAAAAAACATAACAACAACAAAAAAACAAATCAAAAGAGCTGGCTGAAGCAAAGACTGACCACTAAAATTTAGTTTTTTCTCCCTCTTAACACTATTTTTGAACACTTTGTAAGTCTTTGTTTTATTGTTTACCACTCATTAAATGTAAAGGGTTTGCAAAATGCCTTATTTACACTTCTGCCTGAGACCCACTAGCTGTGGCAGACAGTTAACAGGTAGGGGTGGAGACACAGGTGCTGGACTCCACACAGCTGGACACTGGGGTGAGCGTGCACTGCGTGTGCAGGGCTGTGGCAGGGAAGCAGCAGGTGTGCAGGAGGGAGAAGATAAAATGACCGGAACGGGGAGGAATTCAGAAATTTATAGCTGATGGGATTCTAGGGATGACATTATTTTCTTAAGTATCAATTCCACATTAAAAATTTCTACTTGAACAGACTAAGTTTTCTATTAGCATTTTTTTTTTTTGACCAAAGGAGGGAACCTCATATTTTATCTTTGAATACTGAGTTGAACGCATTTAAAACATAAAGCCTCAACTCATGCCTCAGCTATGACAGGAAGTGAACTTCTGATTCCCAGCAGAGGGACCCTGAAAGAGATAACAAAGTACTGCCTGGTCTTTTTATAAGGAACGTGAGTAAAAAGGAAAATACTGCTTCTTTCTAGGACCAACAGAATGTGAAATTATTTTGATAGAGACCATCAAATAATAAATAAAAGTTATAGCTTTTCAACATTGTAAAATTGTTGAACCACGGTTGGTGCATATTAAAACTTACATCTTCGGCTTTTGAGCCTTGATCCTGTAAAGACTTTTGCAGTTCTTCTACTTGTGACTGTACTTCCAGAAGTCTTTGATTCACCAGCCTAGAAATCAAACATACATTAATTTTCTAAGTACTGACTTATTTATGCCTTTTTCTTTAGGTTGTCATATTGGTTAGGCAGAGCGTATAGTCAGAAAACAAAGTCTCGTGGGACAACAGAACAGTAGTTGTCTTGTGTCATGAGTCACAGCTGACTTTTCTGATTATTTTTTGTATTGCTTGAAATTTCTAATGATGACTTCTAACGTAGGGGTGGGTGACACGTATTTTTTTGGAACTGATGCACTTACGTGTTATCTATTCATCTGAAATTCAATCAGTGAGTGTTTATGGAGTCCATGTATCAGGCACTGTGCTCAGCACCAGTATCAAAAAATCCTGCACTCAAGGAACTCTGGTTTAATGTGGAAGTAAAAATGTAACCAAATAAACAGACAACATCCAAAGAGGTAAAGACTTCAAGACAGTTCACAGAGGCTACAGGAGAGGCAGCGATCTACCAAAGAAGGAGGGAGTCTGTAGGAGCCAAGCAGGCTTGACACTGAGACTATAACCAAGAATAAAATGCTCCTGTGGCTAAGGGTGGACAGGGTTTCAGGACAGAGCGCCCAGGAAAATGAGAGGGTGCAGTGAGTTCAGGGACAGTGTGGCTGACAGGTAAGCTATGGGGGAAAGAACAGCCAGGGACAAAACTGGAGGAGAAAAGGAATAGACTGGGCACCACTTCGAAGGGAACTGAGATTCTCTGAGATTATCCTACAATCCACAAACCTCGATTCCAGCATCTGACCTTCTTAAATTCTCTAGGTCATTACAATGGACATTCAGCAGACCAGTCTGGGTCCCTAAGTCTTGGGTGATACTGAGGGTTGTAAGAAGGGGAAATAGGATCGGACAGTAGTTTACAAAGATCACACTGGTTTTGTTCAAGGGCATCGAAATCCAGGCAAATGAGGGAAACTTGTGCCACCTGTATGTACTCTACCTATTCTCCGTCTCCAGCTCATTCTTGCGTAGATTTGCGTCATCTAGAAGACTCTGCAGTAAGGCAATTTTTTCATTGTCTGAACCCTCTTGGTTAAGTTTTAACATCTTATTCTCATGCTGCAGACGAATAAGTTTCTCCCTGCATGAGCAAAATAAAAACGGATCATCTGGTCCATCAATGCAATATAGGTATCAAAATTCAACTAAGCATGGGTACAGATACATTATACAGAAATAAAAACAAAGTACCTACAGCTAATTTAGCACCGATTACAATTGGCTAGGACATTACATTTCAAGTGTTAAGTACTTTCTTTTCAGAATGGCTAATCTCAATAGAACATTGTCTCTAAAGATCAAAGTTTGTAAATGAATGAGATTTTAAAATCCTATTTCCTTTCTGATTTACATATTTAAGTTGTGAATGTATTCATTCATTTTTTTCTTTGGTTCTCATCAGGAAACATGGTCTCTAATGCTATGCTCTTAAATTACCCATCATTTGGTGGCACCAAGAGGGTTGTCTTCAAGATACACAGTCCATCCATTCCCATAGACACAAGAAACTATTGTGTAACAAGCAGATTATTAGCATTACGCTGTTAGACTTCATTGTTTAGAGCCCTTTGTGCTAAGCCAAAAGCTTACGTTGAGGGATGTTAAAAGTGACAAGCACACAGAACTTGCCACCACATTTATTACAGAATAACACAATTGAATATTAATTCCTATGAAGATGGATTTGCAGAAGATATAGTCCGTTCTTTACACAGGGTCATTTTTAGTAAGCCCCACAAAGACAGTACTATCAGATCTGAGATACTACGAAAAGCTGTGTTTTTCACAGAAAAAGAAAAACCAAATCAAAATAAGAAACACACAAATTTCTCCTCTTATTTTGTAAACCCATAAATCTTAAAAAGTATTTTACCCTTCCTGCTGAAAAGGCAAGCGTCGAATCTGTGACCCAATTCAAGCAACTATATAGAACTTGATATGTTTTGTATACGGGCAATACTGACTTCTTATTTTTCAATTACAAAGTAAACATAGTCATCGTACAGGAAAAAAACACAAACAAAAATAAAATACATTCCCTTCACAATCCTATGGTGCAAAAACACAACCGTTGAAACAGACCCTTCCAATGCTATGCAGATACTGACACACACTTTAAAAATATAGGATCACACAGAACAAATTACTCTGGTATCAGCTATTTACACTTAAAATTTCGCAATCATTTCATAGCATTAAATATTATACTTTAATATTTTAAATGACATGGTGTTGAAATATATGAATGAATCATCACTTATTTCATCAAATGCTCGGTTACCAGGCATTTAGACTTTAGAGCTTTAACAAATTAATAATGATCAGCTTTGTAAATATATCTTTCTATACATCCTCTGTTATTTCCTTAAGAATAATTCCCCCCCAAATAATTCTGGGGTCAAAAGACAGGTGCATTTTTAGATAACAGACACATTCTGCTAACAGGAAAAGTTATACTGCTTTAATCTTCTACCCCAGTTTATGAGATTTCCAATTTCTCCACCTTTATCATCAATGAAGGCCACTGTCTATGACATACGCTGCAGGATTTTCATCTCTATCATTCCATTTTCTTGAAAGCTATTCTGGGCATAGAGCATATTTTGATTTTTGTCTAGACATACTCAGGAAAGCCCTATTTATTGAATCTTTCTGCTTGTTCTTAGTTTAGAAAGCCAACTGTATTACCACCAATAGGCTTCCTTAAAATTGTGGCTTTCTGGACATAATGACGTATTTATAAATATTATGTATTCACTCTACAATTTTTTTTTCTTTTTTTGAGACACAGTCTCACTCTGTTGTCCAGGCTAGAGAGGCATGGGATTCACCCAGCTCACAGCAACCTCAAACTCCTGGGCTCAAGCGATCCTGTGCCTCAGCCTCCCAAGTAGCTGGGACTACAGGCTCCCGCCACAACACCTGGCTAATTTTTCTATTTTTAGCAAAGACCGGGTCTTGCTCTTGCTCAGGCTGGTCTTGAACTCCTGAGCTTAAGCAGTCCACCCACCTCCGCCTCCGGGACTGCTAGGATTACAGGCATGAGCCACCTCACCTGGCCAATTCAACTAACTTTATCAGTTCAATCAGAAAGTAGCATTATCAGACGGCTGAAAAGTAGGCACACACAAGACGCCCCAGACGTGGTGCTGCGTTGTACTTATTTTATTTATACTTAAATGCCAACAAATGAAAATAAATTACCTTCATTTATTCACCAAAAATTTCAGTGCTTATTTTAACTTTTATAGTTTATAAATAAAAATTTTTACACAACCATTACTTCATTTAATACCCAAAGGATGTTGTAAGGAATCAAGATCAGTGTCAATTTTCAAAATGGGAAAACTGACCCAGAAAAGGAAGTGGCAATAGCTGGATTTATCACCTTCTTCCCACTGGACCCTTGGGGCCTCCCCCACCTACTCTTAACTCTTGTGCATATAGCTAGGTTAGAGTGAAGTAAATGGAATTTTTAAAATGCAATGACTCAGTAAAAAATAAGGCATCACTGAGGGAAGAGCAGCAGGGATAGGGAGAGATTTTCTCCTGTCTATACATTCTGTCTTTCCCAGGTCATTCTATGGGGTTTATAGGTCATTATTTTGTTGTTGTTAGTCTTGGTAGAGTGCCATGGCATCACAGCTCACAGCAACCTCCAACTCCTGGGCTTAAGCGATTCTCTTGCCTCAGGCTCCCAAATAGGGAGCCCACCACAATGCCCAGCTATTTTCAGAGACCAGGTCTCGCTGTGGTACAGGCTGATCTAGAACCTGTGAGATCAGGCATTCCACCAGCCTTGGCCTCCCAAGTGCTGGGATTACAGTCATGAGCCACCACAGGTAAATCTTAGTAACTATTTCACAAGTCTATAGCAAAAAGCACAGGCATTGCCTATAGGCCACTGCTAAACGTCTGCTGGGGATACTCAAGGTTCGGACACATTAGTTAGTTTCCTTTGTATGCAGAAGGACTGGCCTGTTGAAGCATGAAAATTAATTCTCTGTAGGGCCAGTTGAAGAAAGCTTCTAACAAGCTGAAAACATGAAAATTCAACACTGAAGTTCAAGTTCAAAGTGTCAGTAATGAAGAATAAGGAACTGATCCTCTGAACATTGTAGAGGAGTGTTTTCCAGGAATACTGTGCAGTGTGACTTTGAACATCCTTAGCTCCTTACCTGATTTCAGGTGTAACAATCTCTGCTGCCAGACTGTCTGAAGACTCCTGACTTCCCAAAGGCATTAACCCTATAAGTATACAAACATGGAAATAAGGTTAATAGAAAGCACAGTTGCTTCCTTCAGTTAACTTGTACTAACCTGATTTGAGTATTGATTTTAACAGCTGAAATCGTTGTTTTTCTCAAGTAAAAGACCATGTCATGGTAGTCTTATGATATTATTACCTGTATTATTTTACCATTTAAACAATACTATTTAACTGTCATGCAAAACAGAAATTCTGTGACCGTTAAGCTAGAACCCCCCATTTCTCCTTCCCCAGCCCTCAGGAGCCTTAGACTTTCTGCCTCTCTCAATGATTTGCCTGTTCTAGATACTTCATGTAAGTGGATACAATAATTGTTATTTGTGCCTGGCTTACATCACTTAACATGGTATTTTAAAGATTCATTCATGTTGCAGAATTTATCAAAAATTTTTTTTGAGACAGTGTCACTCTGTTGCCCAGGCTACAGTGCTATGGCCTCAGTCTAGCTCACAGCAACCTCAGACTCCTGGGGTGAAGTGATCCTCCTGACTCAGCTTCCTCAGTAACTGAGGTTATAGGTGCCTGCCACATCGCCCAGCCAGTTTTTCTATTTTTAGTAGAGACAGAGTCTTGCTCTTGCTGAGGCTGGTTTCAAACTCCTGAGCTCAAGTCATCTTCCCACCTTGGCCTCTCAGAGTGCTAGGATTACAGGTGTGAGCCATCGCACCCGGCCAAAACTTCATTCATTTTTTTTGCTGAATAATAGTCCATGGTATCTACATAGCGTGTTTGTTTATCAATAGGACAGTGAAGTTGTTTCCATCTTTTGGCTACTGTGAATAACACTGCTATGAACATTTGTGTATAATTACCTGGCTGAGTCTGTTTTCAATTGTTTTGGATATATACCTATACTTAAGAATGAGACTGCTGGTTCACATGGTAATTCTGCTTAACTTTTTTTGAAAAGCCATTTTACATGCCCACTGCAATGCACAAGCTTCCGATTTCTCCACATCCTTGCCAACACTTAACACTTATTTTTCTTTTTCTTTGTTTTTGGGTAACAGCTCTCGTAATTGGTGACACCACCTTTTTGGTGGTGACAGTCACCTTTTTTAGTGACTAATGAAGCTCTGCACGTTCCCATGTGCTTATCTGCCACCTGTGTGTCCTCTGTGGAGAATGTCTATTCTAGTTCTGGAACAGATGGTGGTGGTGGTTTTTTTTGTTGTTGTTTGGGGGTTTTTTGCTGTCTCTGTCAAGTTGTAGAAACTGTTTGTGTATCCTGGATATTAGTCCCTGATCAGATTTATGATTTGCAAATATTTTCTTCCATTTGGGGATTGTTATCACCCTGTTTACAATTTCCTTTGAGGCATAAAAGTTTTTAATTCTGACAAAGTCCATTTTATATTTTTTTGTTCATGCCTGTGCTTTTGGGATTAATTCCAGTAAATCAATGCCAAATCCAATGTCATAAAGATTTTACTCTGTTTTCTTCTAAAAGTTTTATAATTTTAGCTCTTATGTTTAGGTCTTTGACCCATATTCAGTTAATTTTTACATATGGCGTAAGGTAAGGATCCAGTTTCATTCTTTTGCATGTGAACAAGCAAAATAGATAATCCCTTTCTTCTTTTTTTTTGTTGTTGTTTGTTTTGAGACTGAGTCTCACTCTGTCACCCTGGGTAGAGAGCTGTGACATCATAGCTCACAGCAACCTCAAACTCTTGGGCTCCAACGATCCTCCTGCTTCAGCCTCTCGAGTAGCTGGGACTACGGGTGTGTACCTATACTGGATTACTTGAGCTCAAGAGTTTGGAATAAACCTAAGCAAGAGCAAGACCCCATCTCTGCTATACTAGAAAAAATAAGCTATGCTGGGGGTAGTGGCTCATGCCTGTAATCCTAGCACTCTGAGAGGCTGAGGTGGGCAGATTATCTGAGCTCACGGGTTCGAGAACAGCCTGAGCAAGAGAAAGACCCCATCTCTAAAAATATCTGGGAGTTGTGGTAGGCACCTCTAGTACCAGCTACTTGGGCAGCTGAGGTAAGAAGATAGCTTGTGTCCAAGAGTTTGAGGTTGCTGTGAGCTACTGATGCCAACACTCTACTGAGGGCAACAAAGCAAGACTCTATCTCAAAAAAAACAATCTGGGTAACAGTTTAAAAATGTATATCAATTTTACTGCCTTGTTACCAAGTTTTTACTTTCATCTGTTGGTGCAATCATCTTAAAGTGAACTTAGTATTTTTACTGAAACCATTGGAAATAAATTATTTGGGGGGCTCCCAAAATGTCTTTACCTTGCGTTGTGAGCTGCCCTTCCTGGGCCTGCACACAGCGAAGCTCTTCAATGGTCTCCTTCAGCGAGTCCCTTTCTGTTCTCAGCCTCTGGCGGGACATGAACACAGGAAGGTGAGCGCCAGGGATTATGAACTGATTCGTCAGTGGTCTTTGCCTCCCCCCCTCAGAATGACAAACAACAGTGAACATGAACATGCTTCGCCTTATGACTTTTTATGAAATTAAGGTGGAAAAAGAAAAACTTCTTTTCTAATTTAACAATACTGAATATCTACCCTGAGCAAGGCAGTGCTGTCCAGTTAAACACGAGAATCAGCACTGTCTCCAACCCTAACAGCGAGTAATTTCTTAACATTCTTTTCATTAAACATAAAAGATCAAAGACGTTAAATATTCATACATCATGACAAAGTAAAAATATTTTTCAAAGATCTAAAATATGCTGAACAACAAAGAGTCCTTACATTAAACACAGAGAAAACAGAAAAGCTACACAGATTTATAGAAAGTCATGAGCAGAACAAGGTAAAAGAGGAAGTAATGGTACAAATGATAAATACAACAGAAATTAGAATAGAAGTAAAAATATTCTTTTTATCTTTTATTTTAGATCTATTGCAAATGAAAATCTTTTATAATTTAAAAATAGAATCTCTAATTTTTTAATTCATAAACAGAAGGGATAATGTTTAAAAATGCCAATATTGTTGCCTTAACATTAGGAATGCTCAACATTGAAATGCCTAATACATATACTCACATCCTTTTCTTTCTGGAGACTGTCAACTTTTTCTTTTAGCCGCTTATATTCAAAATCTAATTTATCTGCTTTCTTTGATTCTTCAGATAATCTATTTTGTAGCTCTACTACCTGATACAGAAAAATACCATTACTTTTTATAATTTGAAACATTAGACATTACCATGATTTTCTTCTATGTTCTATGAGATTACACTCAATTATTCAAGTAAATACATATGATCCTGCGGCCAAACACAATGGAGAGAGCTAGGAATAAAAATCTGCCCAGAGCCTGTGGGTTTCCAAACCAGAATCATCCAGAACAACAACATTCAGAATAATAAGAATCTTCAGGATTGTCATCTCGAGCAATACAGATAACTGAGCAGTCTGAAATACCTTTTGTATGAAACAAAAGAAGTGGTCAGGAGGAGGGGAGGCCCAACTGCATAGGGAAGCTTACAAGAAAGTGAGGGAAATCCTCAGCGGCTAAACAGGAACAGGAAGAGCACGTGGGCGCTCTGGGAACAATGAAATACAAATAAAATACAGAAGAAAATCTTGTAAGCCAACTGCCAACACCATAAGCACAGCTCTGAGTGTAACAGGAGACAGGAGGTAGTTAAACCACCTGGGGCTTTGAAAGTCTATGAGTCAGTCACAGGTGGCTTAGGAAAAAAAAGTCCATCAGCTGGAAAAGTAAAGGAGCGCTTTGGGTTTAAAAATGTGTAACTTGGAAATTTCTAATCACGGTCTATTAATAATACATGAATTTGTGTTTGAGTTTTTCTATTTGCCTTGTCTAGGAAAATCTGAGCCAAGTAAATTAAATTTAAAGTGGTCCTAGTTGGTTATGCTGTGGAAAATCTGGCATGAACAGACACACATATCCTCTGTAGGAGCAAACCTCAACCATGACCCAGGATTCTCGAAGACAAAGATGCGGCATTAAGAGAACAAATCCAAAATTACAAAGGCCAAGGAACAGTGTTGATGGAAAACACCAACAGCAATAACAACAACAAAATAGGACGGTAAGATCTCCAAGGATTTCAGATTGGAATTGTCAAATACAAAATATATATACTATACAAATTCTGAGGACGGCAACAGAGGCCACTCTCCAACTAAGTAAAAGTTCAATACCAAAATCAGATAAGGAAATTATGAGAGAGAAAATTTCAAGTGATTCATAAAAGGAAAATATTCTAAGAGAACAAAAAAAGTGAACGAAACAACATGAAAACAACAAATAAATTCACCAGGACAACTTGAGTTTATCTCAAGAATGCAAGGATGGTTTAAGTTTTTAAAATTCACTAATATAATTCACCATGTTAATAGAAAGGAGAAGCATAAGACTCTCTCAGTAGATGTAGGAAAAATAGTAGATTAAATCCAACATCCACTTAGGCTAGAAATTCTGAGCAAATTGGGAAAATAGAATTTCTGCATCCTAATAAAAGGCGGTGTCAAATAACTGCGCGATCCTTATGTCAGTAGGATACCAGCAGGACCGTTTCCCACTATTATTGTTTCCACTTGTATTAAAGGCCAGGCATATTGAGTCAGAAGAAAAAAAGAATATGAAGCAGAAAGAAACGTAACAGCTTTTACTTGTTTACTGTGTCACTTCTGAAAAGAGAATCTACAGACATTATAAGAAGTAACAAGAGAATTTTGCAAGGATACAGAAATCAACATATAAAAATCAATTTCGTTCATGTAAATCATCAACAGACTAAAAACGCCATCTGTCTTTATCTAACCGCACTAACAACAACCCAACCACAGCATAAAGCACCTAAGAATCAACATGATGAAATACACTGATGATTTTTAGAGGAGCATTATCAAACTTAACTGAAAGACGTGAATAAATAGAAAGACGTGAATAAATAAATTGTGCTCACAGGTAGGAGCAACTCTCCCCAAACTGACCAACAGACTCCAGGTCTTATCTAACTGCAAAGGCTTGGGGTTAAAGGGCAAGCAAAGGGCCAAGAATAGAAAATTCTGGCTTGGCGCCTGTGGCTCAAGCGGCTAAGGCGCCAACCACATACACCTAAGGTGGCGGGTTCGAATCCCCAGCCCGGGCCCGCCAAACAACAATAATGGCTGCAACCAAAAAATGGCCAGGCGTTGTGGCGGGCGCCTATAGTCCCAGCTGCCTGGGAGGCTGAGGCAGGAGACTCGCTTGAGCCCAGGAGTTGGAGGTTGCTGTGAGCATGATGCCATGGCACTCTACCCAGGGGGATAGCTTGAGGCTCCATCTCAAAAAAAAAAAAAAAAAAAAAGAAAATTCTGACAAAGAACAAGGTACGGAGGTCTGTACTACCATACACTGAGGTTACTAAGAATGTATAGAAACAGGAGTGTGGTATTGGTGAACAAACAGCTGGAGGAGGCCAAGGGCACAGAAGAGACGCCCAGAAACAAGCCGTGCACACGTGGAACTTGAGACCCTACGGCAGAGCGGCGGGCGTGTGAAGCAGTGGACTGCTGTGTAAAGGACACAGGATGACGCTTATCCACACAGACAGCAGCTGTGTCAAACCGTCCCCACCTCACACGCTACATAAAAACCAACTCCAGGCCAATCAAAGACTTAAGCGTGCAAAACAAACTTTCTATCTTGGTAAAGAAAATAGAGGAGATTAGACTTAGATACTTAGTAGAAAATAATTTCTTCAACAAACATAAAAAGCAAAACTCATAAAGAAAAAGATAAAGTTCATTAAAGTTCATTATATTAACATTATCAACTTCAAAAAAGGTAAAAGGGCAGGTCAAAGACCTGTAGGAGACAAAAAAGAAAATGTGCAGGTGATAAAAATTAATAGCTAGAAGATAAAAAGAACTTTCAGAGGTCAGAAAGAAACAATTCAATTTTTAAAATGGGTAGAAGGTTAAAAAGCAGGCAATTCACAAAAGAAATACGGTTAGTAAATGCATTTACACTCAGGGTAATACGAAATATAATCCTAAGGAGACACCATTACATATGCTTCGAATTGGCAAATCTAAAGTCTGACAGTGCTATGTGTGGGTGGTGATGGGAACCTCAGGAGCTCGTGTAATAAGCTGCTTGCTGATAATACAATCACTCTGGAGAACAATCTGGTGCTATCTAACTACACTGCAGGTTCTCTAAGAAATTCCCTAAAGACCTAAAACCTTCACACATATACAGAAAAGAATCTGTGCAACACTTATGGCCTCACTGTATTTCTTTTAATAGATTAAAAAAAACAAAAGCTGAAACATCCTGTGTCTGTCAATAGGAAAATGATAAATTTTGGCAGTCACTCTCTGGGATACTGCACAGCCGTGAAAATGAACGGTATAAAGCTGTATCTGTCAACATAAACAAACCTCACAAATATACACCATTAAGCAAAAAACCAAATTACACAAGAGCACTGTCACTGTATCATTTACATAAAGTTTTCAAACATGTCAAATGCTCCAAATTTTCAGGGGTGTAGTAAAAGTATAAAGAGATTCATGGGAACAAAACCACAGAAAGTATAGAGCCTTCTCCCTGTAAGGAGGAGGGAAGAGTATGTTTTATTTTTTTAGCATAACTATTTGTTGTATTTTCTTTCTTTCTTTCTTTTTTTTTTTTTTTTTGACACAAAATCTCTGACACCCTGGGTGGAGTACTGTGGCACAGCTCACAGCAACCTCAAACTGAGCCCAAGTGATCCTCCTGCCTCAGCCTCCAAAGGACTACAAGCACCTGCCACAGTACCCAGCTAGTGCTGTATTTTTCTTTTATTTTTGTGTATTTCTTAAGTATTACATAATAAATTAGAAACAAATAAATAAAAGCATCTGCTATAGAGACCAATCAATAACCTCTGAATAAGAACTAAGTTTAAACTTTTTTAAACATAAGATAAACATAAATACAATAAAGAAAAGATAAAAACAGTACTGTGAAAACAAAAGCCAGCAGATTTCTGATCAGCACACGCTATACTGGAGGGCTTGCTTGAACTCCCCAGCGAGAAACTACGTTCCTGTTTTTCACCTGTCTCTTGTAGGTCTCCAGTTGGCTGCGGGCGGCATTGGCCTTCCGTAGCTCCTCCTCCAGACTGACCGTGTTCTGCATGTACACGCTGTTCTTCTCTTCTAAGAGTTTAACCTGCCGCCTCAAATCACCAAGGTCTTCTAGCTTCTTTTTGTAAGATTCCACTTGACCTTCTAGTTTAGACACTTTATCAGAAGAATGTCTAGAATGAGATGAGAAATTAAAAATCAGAAACAGATCTACAATTCTAAAGCTTTCTAGACACTGCTGAACCAAGAGGGCGTGCCAAGAGACACAAGTTCTAATGAAATTATAAAAATAAAAGTAATCCCAGGTTAATTTTTTGTCCAGGTTAACAAATGAGCAAAAGTACAACAAAAGGTGTAACAGAGAATGTTATACATTTAAGGAAAGCAAACAGGAGAGGCAGCCAACAGAGTCACATGTAGCACAAAAGTAAAATAAGCTGTGCAGTGTCCAAGTGATCTGGCCAGTATGAGTGACCACAGGAACAGGGCCTCAATGGGGCAGTCGGGCAGGAGGCCGAGGTGAGAACATAAATCTTACTTTATGTTCTAACTTTGGTTCTAGAGGGAAGGAGAGAGTACTAAATCCTTCTCTTTTAAGATGAAAGAGACCCAAATGTGTGTTGCCTGTGTGTGTGTATAAAGGACAGAGATTCACAAGGCAAAGAGATAGGAGGACCAATGCACCACAGTCCCCGCACAGGCAGAGACGGGAGGACCGATGCACCACAGTCCCCGCACAGGCAGAGATGGGAGGACCGATG
>NW_003852469.1:106899-116094 GCF_000181295.1 Otolemur garnettii | reverse complement strand
CCGCACAGGCAGAGACGGGAGGACCGATGCACCACAGTCCCCGCACAGGTAAGAAGTGCTGAGACCCAGAGCTCTGCTGTAGGACTAGCCCAAGATAGGAGGACAGATAACAGGTCTATGCTCTTGAAGCAAAAAAGAAAAGATGGCTAGGAATGCAGGAAGTGTGGCAGTGCTGGAGACAGAGAACACGGAGAGTTCCAGCAGTCCACAGCTTCCTTCTTCCTAGCAGGGGGAACAAGGTCAACTACTGAGGAAAGGTGTGGGGAGGGGAGGTGGGATGGACAGCAGGGCAGACGGGTCCTGAACACAGCTGAGGATCGGCACTGCCTGCTGCTGAGCAAGACGGGGGTTCAGTGGCAGAGTCCAGTGAGCAGAGAGTGCACCAGCCTGTCACAGGATGAGACTTACCACCAAGTGATTGTCCCTGTTCTTTCTTAGTACTCAAAAAGCAAAGGCGGAGAATAGAGATGGCTGACATTTTCCAACACAGGAGGAGGGGAGACCTGTGACTGGCCCAACACTGATGGCCAGGAGGAGGAAAGAGAAAACCTCCCCAGCTGGGCAAGGGTGAGGTGATGGCCAGACTGCTATTTAATGGACATTTACACACAGTCAGACAATGTTCCAAGTGTTTACAAATATAAACTCAGTTCTGCATATAAACCTGAGGTAGGCGTGTGTATCACGTCCATTTTACTCACGAGAAAATGGGAACAAAGAGGTTGAATAGATGCAAGGCCCGGGACGGGAGCCCACGTGGCCTGGCCTTTAAACTTGCTGACGTGCTCAGAGACCTAACAGTTTGTAGCATCTGAGCCAGAAGGATTCTGGGTGGCGACAATGAAGGTGCAGTGAGGCCTTGTACCTGAGCACATCGATCTCGTCTTTCAGAGACTGAGCGTCATCTGCCAAAGTGGTCAGTTCATCGTTCTGTTGCCGAAGTTCAGAGATTTCCTTTTCTAACTCTTCACAGCGTATTCGATAATCATCTTTGGCAGCTTCTAGTCTGTAATCAAAACACCCAAGACAGAACAATTCACTGTTGCAAAATTCTCCTTAGAACAGTAAAATAAAAATACAAAACACAAGAATCAACTCTGCTTGACTCTGTCTCCTACTTTGGTGGCCACAAGCTGCAGTGCTAAGTCTTAAATGTCATAAAAAAGGGTTCCACCATTCCAGGGTTTGGGAAAGGTGGCGGCTATTATTCCACCACTGGAAGGCTACATCTCAAGTAATCCTTTTCTAAAACACCTCAGATATAATTTCTTTAAAGTTTTATTATGAAATTAACACACTATTCCTTGTTGAAAATTTGCAAAATATAGAAAAACAAAGAAAATAAAAATCAACTATTAATCCAGAAAACTAATTACTGCTAATATTTTTGGAGTCTGCTCTCTAGTCTGATTTCTGTTCATAGTCCACCCCCCTAAACTATGCAGAGTACTATCCCTACTTGGAGACATGGTCTCACTTTGTTCCCCAGGCATGAGGGCACTGGTGTCATCACAGCTGACAGCAACCTCAGACTCCTGGGTTCGGGGGATGCTCCTGTCTCAGCATCCTGAATAGCTGAGACTATAGGCATACAAGGCCCAGCTAATTTTTTTATTTTTCTGTAGAGACGGGGTCTTGCTATGTTGTTCAGGCTGGTCATGAACCCATGACCTCAAGTAACCCTCCTGCTGCAGCCTCCCATATTTCCACTTCTTTTTTTTTTTTAGACAGAGCCTCAAGCTGTCCCCCTGGGCAGAGTGCCATGGCATTACAGCTCACAGCAACCTCCAACTCCTGGGCTCAAGCGAGTCTCCTGCCTCCGCCTCCCAAGTAGCTGGGACCACAGGCGCCCGCCACAACGCCCGGCTATTTTTTTTTTTTTGGTTGCAGCCGTCATTGTTGTTTGGCGGGTCCGGGCTGGGGATTCGAACCTGCCACCTTAGGTGTACGTGGCTGGCGCCTCAGCCGGTTGAGCCATAGGCGCCGAGCCCATATTTCCACTTCTTACTACCAGATTAGTTTACTTAACATACCTCCTTACTTTGACTTATAAGGTTCTTTGTTTCTCATGTTACAAATATTTTGTCCAGTTGATTACCTACTTTTAATTTATACCTGGGGTGTCAAAAAATGTACACATATTTTAAGAGATCTTGTTAGAAATAAAATTGATCATTCCTAGAGAGTATATGAATTACTAGGAAAATGAATGTGTCTGGCATGTCTGGGCACATGTGACCAGTAACGGAACCTTCAATTCAACTTTGAAAAGTAAAACATAGACAACATCTTTTAAAACTTGCATACATTTTCTTCACACCCTCTGTACTTATCTAAATGCTTACAGTTCTCAATTTTATATAATAATCAATTAATCTTATACTTTATAGCTTCTGCTTTTAGTATATGCTTAGCTAATTTTTCCTTTTAATCCTACATTTTTTGTTAATTTGACTCTTTTGCAACCTCAAACTCACGGGCTTAAGTGATTCTCTTGCCTCAGCCTCCTCTGAGGAGCCGTTCAACACACAGCCTCTGCATCTATAGTTGCCCTGATGTTCTAAATGCTCTAATCTTAACTTTAAGTGGCAGTTATCACATTTTTTAAAATCTGGGGGGTTTTTTGTGTGTGTGTGTCTGTGTCTGTTTTAGAGACAGAGTCTCATTGTGTCGCCCTCGGTAGAGTGCCATGGCATCCCACGTCACAGCAACTTCAAACACTTGGGTTTAAGCAATTCTCTTGCCTTAGCCTCCAAGGAGCTGGGACTACAGGCACACGCCACAACGCCCAGCTATTTTAAAACCCAGTTTTAATGAACGGTCTCTTACCTGAATGTTTCTTCTTGGAGCTGTTCTAATTGAGTCTGGAGCTGCAAATGCCTTCTTCCTGCGGGACTGTTAGGATCTTCTATAGAATCAGACTGATTGAGTCTTTCCATTAATATCTGATTCTCTGCCAACAAGCTGCTTTTCTCCTCCTGCAATGCTGCAACCTGTTGGGATACAGGAACACAGCAGTGATTTCCTCCAATTACGTTCGTATCAGCTCAATCACTTGTGAATTACCATCATGGATTAAAGCCTATTTTAAAAGAAGTAAAATTAATCTCTCCTTAAAAGCATTTATATTATTTTGGACTACTGCACACACAGAGCAATATGTAAGAGTAAGAAAGAATTCATTCTTTATTTCATTTTTGAAAAAACGTTTCATCAAGGAAGATAAGCACACACAAAGTTAATCATCATTAGTCATCAACAAAATGCAGATTAAAACCCCAATTTATACAGTTATATTCCCAATGTAATGGATAAAATTAAAAAGACCGACTATACTAAGTGCTGGCAAAGAAACTTTTGATGAGAACATAAAAGGTTTCAAACACTTTGAAAAACAGCTTAGCAGTTGCTTAAAAAATTAAACACACATAACTACTACATGATTGACCCAGCCATTCTACTTCTAGGTAGAATGCCCTTACTAAAGAGAAATAAAAGCAAATGCACACATAACAACTTACAAAAACATTGACAGCAGCTTCATTTGTACAAGAGAAAAAATTGAAACCACTCAAGTATTTATCAACAAGTAAACAGATAAATAAACTGTATTGCATTCATATAGGTTGAACACTCTAAATTCAAAAATCTAGAAATGTTCCAACGTTTGAAACTTTTTGAGTGCCCACATGATGCTTAAAGAAAACGCTCTTGGGAAAACATTGCAGGTTTTGGATTTTCAAACTTGGAATACTCAAATGCCAAATGCAAATATTCCAAGATCTGGAACACTTCTGGTTCCAAGTTTTTTTTAATGTGGGATATACAACCTGTACAGAAGAATACTATTCAGCAATAAAAAAGAATTAACTGTGGACACCAGCAACACGGATGAATCTCAAAATAATGAAAAAAGCCAGGCCAAAAACCAAAAACAACCTCTCAATATATACAATAGAACTCCTACACACACAGGGAAGGGAATCTAACAAAAAACACACGTGATTCCTTTCGGAAAGTCAAACAAGGCAAAGGGGCTTATAATGAAAAGGTAGTTTCCTAACTGACTTTCCCCACACCCCAGACACAGAATGGAGCAGGTTTTAACTGTTTTAATTTTCCTTCTTTTGGCTGTCACATCATCTCTCCAACGATATGTCATGCACCTTCCAGAGGCTATGAGGCTCTATCAGCCTGAGACATCATCCAGGTAGTGACTCTCTCTCCAAGATACACTAGACTATAGGAACTTGTGCCATCCTTCCTGCCACAAATACAGCTTTGTCACTACTCTCACCTGCGGCACTGGTCACCTCTGTGGTTGTAAACAGCGACTTACTGATTCATTTCACTCAGTCACCCACTCACATACTCACGGCGCGCTTGCGACGTGCTAGGCATGGCCGTGTTCTTCTAGCTGAGAAGACAGTCATGACCAAAGTAGAGAAAGTTCTCGGATGTTATACATTTGAAACAAATTGTAATAGATAAATGAAAACAAATCATAGGACACAAGAAAGTAAATTAATAAATACCTGCAAAAACAAGATTGCAAAGTGCTGTGCAGAGGGTTAAAACAGTAACAGGAGCAGCCAGATGATCGATGTGGACTGGCTGGCCACGGAAGGCTTCCCTGAGAGCCCTCCCTGGGACCCACTTAGTGCCTGGCACATCCTCATGCCCACTAAATATTTTATGACAAACAAATCCAGTGACCTTGAGCTGAAGCTGATGTTACGTGGCTGTTGCCCCTCAGTTCCTGATATCCTGCTTGGTGAGATGGAAGTATTGTGGGCCCTCCATTCCCTTACTGCTCCCAGTCTGCTCATCAGCCTCTAGCATCTGTTTCTTTACTTTTACAATAATGTTTATCTATAGGACAATTCTAAATTTTGAAAACCAATAAAGTTGACATTAAAGGACATGTCATTATGACTGCGTTATGACTGCTTTCTGCACAGCGAAAGGTGTGTAGGGCCCCTGTTCTCTTCCCTGCAACACTAACACTCAGTCGGCAAGCCGTCCAGACCAGGAGCTGGCAGACTGCTCTGGTGTGAAGGACCACACGGTAAATACTTTAGGCTTTCAGAGGTCTCTGGAGTTGAAAGTAGCCACAGACAATGCGTAAATGGATCAGTATGACTGTGCTACAATAAAACTTTATAAGAACAGATGGTAAGTTGTGTAGTTTACAATTCCAGAGTACAACTTTAATTTTATATTAACAGAGATAGTATTTGTACCCCATTTGTAAAAATAATGAACTTTTATTTGCCAATATTATAATTCAGCTATAATATAGTTAAATTACAAATGTGAAGAGCAATTACCAGCACTTATATCATGCCTATGTGAATGCTATTTCCTAACCAGTGTGCTGTGGTTCCACTTTCTTCCAGACATGTCCAGTGCAATGACCAACTCCTATGCTCTTCAGAGTAAAAGGTTTCTTCGGACAAGTTTTATGAACTACATATGTGTAATCCGGCTTTAGCAGGCATTCAGACACCACCTGCTCCTCTCACCTCTGTTCAATCGGAGTAAATTCCGGACAAATAATCTTATCTTTTTATTTGTGAGATTTTTCTCAACTTTATCTTTAATTATTCTACTGACGTTAAAAAAAAATTATGTTTCTTTTTTATTTATGTTAGAGACAGAGTCTTGCCACATCACCCAGGCTGGACTGCAGTGGCTATTCGCAGGTGTGATCCCAGTTCATCGCAGCCTGGAACTCCTGGGCTCAAGAGATCTTCCTCTTCCAGCCTCCCAAGTAGCTGGGACTACAGGTACAAGCTACCATGTCTGGCACCACAATTCTATTCTTTTTTTTTTTTTTTTAAAGACAGAGTCTCAGTTTGTCGCCCTGGGTAGAACACCATGGCCTCACAGCTCATAGCAACCTCCAGCAGCCCTGCGGTCCCTCTGGGGCTCTGTGACAGCAGCCTCGTCACCCTGGGGGTGGTTTGGCCACTGCATTCTCTTTCCCTTCGGCCATTAAGCACTTTTCTAGGCCCTCTGGGTTCTCCCAGGGTGTGCTGGAGCAGCCATGCCCACGCTGACCGTGGAGCTGCACGTGACCTGCTAAACCAGTCACTGGAAACTGACAAGCACCACAAACTGGGGCTTTTAAAAACCTCCTTCGCCCTCCTGAGGAACACCTTCCTGTGTGCTATCCTCCTCTGTCTTCTTTTCCTGTGGGTTTATACCATTTCAGTTCACTTACTATAAATTTAATAGTGTTGCAGGAAGAAAAGAAAGGACGTTAACATCTTTGCTCAGTAGACTATCTTTAACCAGAAACCTGTTTTCTTTTCTTCTTGTTTTTCTTCACATAGGGCTATTTTATACAGTACATAGCACACTTGCTGGTGCTTATGGGGTACGTTTCAAACAGGGGTGCACAGGGCAGACCTTTTACCTGCATGTCCAATTCATGGCATCTTTGAGCAATTTCCTCCTTTGCTGACAAAGCTTCATTTAGTTCCTCTGTAGTTTTCTTCAACTGGTTAGAAACAAAGAGATGTAAGAAGCATTTTGATGTAAAGTGGCAATAATTAAGTTACATGTGTACAACAAAAATTAAAACATCCCTTCTCTTGCGGGTAGGGGGTAGGTGCAGGTGGAAGTCTAGAGCCCTTCTCCAAGGGTTAACGCACGTCTGACTTTGAATTAATTTCTTTTAATCCTAAATCTTAATTTCTCTGTCCTTTGAATTTGGCTCACATCAAGTTTTTTACGTATCTTCTTCACTACTTGGTTTTTGGTAATATTGATTCTTTGGTAACTGAGAAATTTTACCTTAGTAAAATATATCTGTGCTAGAGCAGTGATTTTAAACCAGTGTGCCACAAAAATTTTTAAAGATTTCCAAAGGAGTTCAAAGGATAGTAAGTATATTCTTTTTTTAACTCTTTTTTTGGATCAACATAGGTTCAAGTGTGCTGTGAGATAAAAAAGGTTGAAAAGCTCTGGGCTAGAGAAATAGGGAAATACACAGCTAGGGAACTTCAACACCAGTTTTTTAGCCATATTAAATAAACCTTTATGCTAGTTTGTACATAGTAATATTTTATATTTCTGTTTTTTCAATATTTATTTATTTAGAGAAAGTGTCTTGCTCTGTTCCCAGACTGGAGTGGCATCATCATAGCTCACAGTAATCTTCAACTTACGGGCTCTAGCGAGCCTTCTGTATCCTGGGTAGCTGGGATTACAGGCATGTACTACAATGCCCGGCTAATTCTATCTGTTGTAGAGATGGGGTCTCACTGTGTTGTCCAGCCTGGTCTTAAAGTCCTAGCCTCAGTGATCCTGCTACCTTGACTTCTCAAAGTGCTGGGATTACAAGCATGAGTCACTGTACCTGGCCCTGTATAGTACCATTTTAAAAGAAAAGATTTTTATTATTCTGATTCTCAACATAAATAAAACATTTCCATTATTATATAACTATATAATGAAACAAGTTTTGATTAAAATAAAATTTTATTATGTCTTCATTTCATGTGACCAAACTTTTGTGTAGTTCAGATACAAAAAAAATGCATTCAAGGTAAGGACTTTTTTTTTTCTTTTTTTTGAGACAGAGTCTCACTAAGTCCACCCTGGGTAGAGCGCCGTAGCCTCACAGCTCACAGCAATCTCAAGCTCTTGGGCTTAAGTGATTCTCTTGCCTCAACCTCCCAAGTAGCTGGGATCACAAGAGCCACCACAATGCCTGGCTGTTTTTTGGTTGTAGTTGTCAATGGTGTTTGGCAGGCGTGGGTCGGGTTCAAACCCGCCAGCTCCAGTGTATGTGGCTGGTGCCCTAGCTGCTGAGCTACAGGCACAAAGCCAAGGTAATGACTTTTAAAACCAAACGCTACAAAAAAGGGGAAAGACAGATTACAGGTTGGGTTAAAATTATACCATGTCCAAAGATTGTCTTGCAAAAAATTTAGAAACCATGGGGAAGAAATGAGAGAAGATAAACACAAAGATTTTTGTTTATGCATTGAAACAAATGCCCAAGAAGGCTTGAACATGGAACAGACAGTGTACTAACAGTATTTTATTTGGACACAATATTTAAAAGTACAAAATAACTTTCTATTATAATAAAAATACATTGCAGGATTCCTATAGTTCCCTCAGTCTCAATGCCTATAGCCCAGTGGTAGGGTGCCAGCCACACGCACCAGGGCTGGTGGGTTCAAACTTGGCCCAGGCAATGTTTACCAATGACAACAACTACAAAAAAAAAAAAAAACATAGCCAGGTGTTGTGGCGAGCACCTGTAGTCCCAGCTACTTGAGAGGCTAAGGCAAGAGAATCACTTAAGGTCAAGAGTTTGAGGTTGCTGTGAGCTATGACATCATGGCACTCTACCCAGGGCAACACAGTGAAACTCTGTCTCAAAAAAAGAAATAAATATTTCCCTTAGAGCATTTAATTATCTGCTAAAAGATCATTCACTACACTACTTTTTGTCATTTTCTAGGAATGCATCAATTGTCTTAAGTAAATGTGGCATATATCATATTTCCCCCAAAATAAGACCTACCCAAAAAATAAACCCTAGCAGGATTTCTATGCATTTGTTAAATATAAGCCCTACCTGGATAATAAGACCTAGTGATGGGCGTGGCTATGCAGCGTATCTGCATAGCCACACCATGCATTTCGGGGCAGAGCAGTAAGGAAGACTGGAATACCTTTTATCTGCCACAGCTCCTTTCTCCCAGCCAGTTGCACTTGCACAGATGCATGTGTGCGGTAACCGCAGTCGCAGGCATCCTATTACGCATGTGCAAACAGCTAGGGGAAAGGAGTTCACGCATCACTAGCACCAGCCCCACCAACAAGGTCAGCTCCCCCATCAGGTTCCACAAGAAGATGACTTAACTATATTTGAATAAAGGTAGATTGTTGTATTATACTTAATAAAAATAAGACATCCCGTGAAAATAAGCCCTAGTGTGTCTTCCTGAGAAAAAATAAATATAAGACAGTGTCTTATTTTCGGGTAAACATGGTACTCACAGATACCACTAATGGAAAAAGGAGAAGTTGTGATGGGGCTGGGCCTGGGGGGCTTATGCCTGTTAATCCTAGCACTTAGGAAGGCTGAGGTGGGAGAAATTTGAGACCAGCCTGGGCAACGCATTAAGACCCTGTCTCAAGGCTTGGTGCCTGTGGCTCAAGTGGCTAAGG
>NW_003852469.1:95171-106677 GCF_000181295.1 Otolemur garnettii | reverse complement strand
AAAAAAAAAAAGACCCTGTCTCAATCAACTGGTCAATCAATCAATAAAATTACATTGGCATAGTGGAAAAGCTTCTCAGGAGACTGAGGTAAGAGGATTCCTTGAGCACAGGAATTTGAGATTACAGTGAGCTATGATTGTACCATGGTACTCCAGCCTGGGTGACAGAACAAGACTCTGCCTCTAAGGGGAAAAAATAAAAATCACGACTAGACAACAGGAATTACTGCAAATCAAAGAAACTGGTCTACATTAAATCGACCTACTTACGACAGTACTTTAATTATAAATCCATTTAATAACAAATTATAAAGTTAACTATAAACATGCAATATCCATTAATAAAACAGGTTAAGTTCTTAAATTTTAGATAAAAGACAAAATTATTCCAGTGCATTCCATAAGCAATTTCAACTGAAATATTCTTCTCATTAATATCTGGAATTTATCCTTTTCAATCTTTGCATGAATAAAAATACAAAATTACGTACCTGGCGATCAAGGTCAACATAGGCATCATTTCCAGCAGAAACAGGAGATTCTTTACTCATTAGCTGAAAATAAGATTTAAATGATTATAATTAGGAGGCAAAAAAGGCATTCTATATACAACAAAATCAACAGCCAACTACTAGGGAAATATAAAAATGGAAATGACAACAGAAACGTAAAAAGAATATTACCCTACACGTTAAAGCCTTTGAATTTAGATCTTTTTTTTTCCACTTCAGGATAAAATTAAAGGTCTAAAATCTCACGTGTTCTCACTCACATGTGGGAACTAAATATTAAAAACAATTCATCTCGGGTCAGAGCCTGTAGCTCAAGCGGCTAAGGCACCAGCCACATACACCAGGGCTGGCGGGTTCGAACCTAGCCTGGACTCGCCAAACAATGACAACTACAACCAAAAAAAAAGGTCGGGCGTTGTGGCGGGCACCTGTAATCCCAGCTACTTGGGAGGCTGAGGCAAGAGAATCGCTTAAGCACAGGAGTTGGAGGTTGCTGTGAGCCCTGTGACACCATGGCACTCTACCCAGGGAAACAGCTTAAGGCTCTGTCTCAAAAAAAAAAAAAGGCCAATTAAGCACATGGAAAGATGCCCCACACCATTAATCACTAGGGAAACACAAACCCAAACCACAGTGAGATAGATCCCAAACCACACTGGATAACTATTTAAAAGGATGGATAACAGCGAGGCTAGGGAGAACATGGAGAAGTTAGAAGCCTTCTGCACAGCTGGGGGAATGTGAAACGGTGCAGGTGCTGTGGGTGACAGGGTGGCCGTTCCTCAGAAAGTTAGAGATATGTGGTGTATGGGCACCATGAAGCCCTATGTCACAAATGGTGCTGGGAGAACTGCTTAGCCACCTGTAGAAGACTGAAATTGGACCCACACCTCCTACTACTAACAAAAATTGATTCTTACTGGATTAAAAGATTTAAATTTAAGACATAAAACTATAGATAACCAGGAGATAGTGCAGGAAAAATGCTCAAAGGTATTGGCTCGAGGAAATGTTTTACGAGGAAGACCCACTCCGGCAATTGCAGCAACACCAAAAATAAATTACTGGGATTTGATCAAGCCAAAAGCTTCTGCACAGCTAGGGGCACTACGACACACAGGCTTTGGAGTGGAAGAAGATGTTTACATCTTGTGGATCTGACAAAGGTCTGATACTAGAATCTACAGAGAACTCAAATTACTCAATAAAAAAGGAGAAAAAAACCCATTTCTTTGCGGGAAAGAGACTTGAAGAGAAACTTCTCTGAAGATAATAGATGAATGGCCAATAAGCACGTGAAAAAATGCCCATTTTTAACCATCAGAGAAATGCAAATCAAAACCACTTTGAGATACCATCTAACTCCAGTAAGATTAGACCACATCACAAAGTCCCAAAAGTGCAGACGCTGGCATGGATGTGGAGAGAGGGAAACTTCCATACTGCTGGTGGGATTGCAAACTAATACAGCCTTTTGGGTAAGAAGTATGGAGAATCTTCAAAGAACTAAAAGTTAACATTCCATTTGATCCTGCAATTCCATTACTAGGGTATCTACCCAGAAGAACAAAAATCATTTTACCACAAAGACATCTGCACCAGAATGTTTCCTGCAGCCCAATTCATAACTGCTAAGTTGTGGAAGCAACTGAAACATCCATCAACCCATGAATGGATTAACAAATTATGGTATATGTATACCATGGACTCCTATCCAGCCATAAGAAAAGATGGAGACTTTACATCTTTTGTGTTTACCTGGATGGGGCTAGAACACATTCTTCTTAGGACAGTATCTCAAGAATCAAAAAAAAACAAAGTATCCAAAAATTTGATGATTTCCTTCTTAATCTCATCTTTGAACCAGTTACCATTCAACCTAAGGTTATTTCATTTCCATGACTTTGTTTGAGTATAAAGTTTCCTGTTACTGTTGAGTTCAACTTTTATTCCACGATGGTCAGAAAAAATACGAGGAATAATTTCTATTCATTTAAATTGTTGAGGTTAGGCTTGTGTCCCAAGATATGATCAAATTTGGAGGCTAATCCGTGGACTGATGAGAAGAATGTGCATTCAGTTTTATTGGGATGAAATATTCTATATATATCTGTTAAGTCCATTTGTTCTAAGATCAAGTTTTAGTCCACTATTTCTTTTTTTTAGTTTCTTCTTTCTGGAGGATCTATCTAGAACCACCAAAGGTATGCTAAAATCTTCAACTATTATAGTGCAGGAAGCTATAATATTGGTCAGGTCCATTGGGGTTCGTTGTATAAATCAAGGAGCATTCAGGTAGGGCAAATAAATATTAATTATTGAAATCTCTTCATGAACAGTGTTTCCCTTGACAAATATGTAGTGTCCATCCTTATCTTTCCTTATTTTTGTTGGATCCAAATCTAAGTGTATCTGCAAGTAAGATTGCAACCCCTGCTTGTGTCTGATTTCCACTTGCCTGGATTACTGTTGTCCATCCCTTCACCCTGAGTCTTGTTTTATCCTCTGAGGTAAGGTATGTCTCTTGAGGTAACAGAGATCTGGCCTGAGTTTTTGTATCCAGTCAGCAAGCCTATGCTCTTTAGAGGAGAATTTAAGCCATTCACATTAATAGAGAGAATTGATAGCTATGGTATTGTTTTGGCCATCTTGTTTTTTCAAAGGTTCAGTGCATATTTTTAACCCTTTCACCATTGTGGAAACTAGGTTTGATTCTTTAAATTTTGAGTGAGTTTACTTTGGTAGTAGACCATCATGCTGGTCATTATGAAAAATGGGTCTGAGTATTTCGTAGAGAGCTGTTCTAGTTATGGCAAATTTCTTTAACACATGGATGTCAGTAAAGTCTTTGATTCTCCATCACAAACGAAACTCAGTTTAGCTGGATCCTGGGCTGAAAGTTGTTTTGTTTTAGATGGTTGAAGGTTGATGACTATGTCCTTCTGGCTTGAAAAGTTTCAACTGAAAGATCTGCAGTCATCCTGATATTTTTCCCTTTATAGGTAAAAATTTTATTATGCCTGGCTGCTTTTAGGATTTTATCCTTCATACTAACTTTGGCAAAGTTAATTATGATGTGTCTAGGAGATGCTTTATGTGGACTGAGTTGTGCTGGAGTTCTGAAGCTATCTACTATCTGAATTTCTGTATCTCTTGCAATACTTGAGAAATTTTCCACCATTAATGTCTTGGAGTAGAACCTCTGTGCCTTTAGGACCATCCTCTTCTCCTTTAGGAATCCCTATACTTTGGATGTTTGAGCTTTTGGAGTGGTCCCACAATTCTCTCAGGGAATATTCTATTCTTGTTCTCCTTTTTTCTGCCTCCTTGAATGCTTGGAACAGTTCAAAACTTGTCTTCAATTTCTGAGATCCTTTCTTCTGCTCAACTCTATAACTGAGGGACTCTATTGTAGTTCAAGGTTCTTTGAATGCCTTTCTCAATTCCTTAAGCTCTGATATATCTGTATTCATTATGTCCATATCCTTAGTGACTTCGTCTTTGAATTCATTAATTTCTTGAGACAACTTTTGAACTACTTTTTGGATTTCTATTTCCATCTTTTCCTCTACTTTATTCATTTATTTGCCATCCACATTCCGGATTCTGTTTCTCACATTTCAGCAAGTTCTCTATAGATGGTGTTTTCTGTTGTATCTCCTTTGTCAGCCCTTCAGGGAGTTGATCTACTCTGATTTTTCATGTTGCCAGAGTTCTTCCTCTGGTTCCTCCCCGTGAGTATTTTCTGCCATTTGGCAAGTAAAACTGGTTAGGTGGAACTGGATTGGGGCCCCAGGAACTGGAGCTAAGCAGCCCTTCACCAATGAGCTGGGGGTTGTGACTGTGGCTTTTCCCCTACAGCCCTGCAAAGGTCCCTCTCAGAGCTGCAGCCAGAGACTCTGAGGACCTGCTCGGTGAGATAACACAAGCTCTGTCTTGATGTCGCCTGCCTCTACCCAAACCTAATGAACACACTATTACGCTGGAATCTCAGCTGGGGAAAGATACAAACACCTGCAGTGGCCTGTTGCCCCCCAGCAACTGCTGGAGGAGGAGAATCTCTCTCTCTACTGTTTTGTAAAACCACCACCACGCAACCTTGGTGGGTCCCTGGGTTGAAAGACCAGGGCTGACAGCTCAGGTTGAAAGATTCAATCAGACTGTCCCCCAGTGGTACAAACATCACTCACCTGAAAGGGCTCAAAGGGTCACCAAGTGGCCAAAAAGCAGAAATCTGCAGGCAGATCCAGCTGTGCAATCCTAGGGGCTGGACCAGGGTCCCCTCCGGTGGGAATGGGAGTCAGGAAAGATCCCCACCAAAGTCAGTACTGAGGCATTACTGCCTTCCCTGACCGCCACTAATTCAACCCCTGCCACTGACCCAGCAGGTGCCACCATCTTTGTCCGCATGGCTCTCTCCCTGTGCCCCCTGCTTCCACACATGCCACTGATTCTGCACTGCTGTTTGGCGACCTACACAATGCCTAGGCCTCTCAGTGAATTCCCCAAACACTCCAGGTTCTGCAGGGGACAGACCTTTAGGCAGCCAGGATGGGGGGAAGGGTGAACTGTGTGTTCAGAATTGCAGAGAAAATATTTGTTCACATTTGTGCCAGGCAGGCTGACACCTGGGCTCAGAGGTGCGACCTCCCTGGAGAAGGAGGACTGGGGTTTAGTGGCTCTCTCCCGTAGGGTACTGTGAGAGGTCCTTTGCTCCCTGCTCATGTACAGAGAGGTCCTTTGCTCCCTCTGCATGCCTCCCGCTTGGGTGAGGAGGCTTCCATCCTCTTGGCAATGGGTATCACAGTGGTTGTTGTTGTCTTCTTCCTCTTTCCTGGATGCATCGTGTCTTAGCAGAGATGATGTGCACCTGTCTATCTTTTTCCCACACTCAGCGTCAGTTAGTCCACTTCTGTCCAGAATCTCTTCTTCCAGACTGAAGCCTCTGGCAAAAGCTGCTTCTACTCGGCCAGCTTGACTCCTCTCTCCTCCTTTTTCTCCACAATCGATTTTAAAAATCAAATTGGGATTCTATTGTACGTACAATTTTATCTCTTGTTCTATTCACTTGATATTTTGAATTTTTCCTCTGTCACAGACATCATTTTTATACACAGTTTTATCAACTATGCAATATTTCATTGGATGGAACTACTATAATTTACACCCTGGCTTACCAATGGACATAACTGTTTTCTCATTTCTGTTAATACGAAATTGTTCAATAAACACTGCTGTGTCCAATAGTGGTCTGAAGTTTTCAGTAAGTCCTTGGGATAGATTTACAGAATAAAAATCACTTGATCACAGATTTTAATTTAGAAAATATTCCTGGCGGGGTGTGGTAGCTTACACCTGTAATCCTAACATTCTAGGAGGCCAAGGAGGGTGGATCGCCTGAGCTCGATGGGTTCAAGACTAGCCTAAGCAGAGAAAAACCCTGTCTCTAAAAAAAAAAAAAAAAATAGGTGGGCGTCGTGACAGGCCCGTTGTCCCAGTTACGTGGGAGGCTGAGGCAAGAGAATTGCTTGAGCCCAAGAGTTTGAGGTTGCTGTGAGCATGGCACTCTACCAAGGGCCACAAAGTGAGACTCTGTCTCAAAAAAGAAAAAAGAAAGAAAGAAAAGAAGAGAAAATTTTCCTGGTTATAGATAAAACATGTGTGATTATAGATAAATTGGAAAATACAGAAGCGTAAAGAACATTCAACTATTTGGACAAAGTTAACATTTTAACAAGTTTCTGTTTCTATTCGTCTTAATTTTAAACACAAATGAGACTGTACTGTGCTATGGACTATGCTCTGGATCTCACCTTTTAAAAACTTACTATAAGCTTTCCTTTATGTCATCGCACATTTTCAAAAATATGGTTCAATGCCTATATATTAAATATGCTGACACATTATTAGACCATAACTTATTCTACCCATTCCCCTTTTGCTCTGAAGTTACTGCTGATTTTCAGAGCCAGGAAATACTGAAGCAAACTCTCTGAAGGTGACACAGCACAGCAGACACGGGTTTGGGCTCTGGAGTGTAGACTGTTTAGATCCGAGTTCTAACTCTGTCACTGCTCCCTGTGGGAACTTGAGCAAGTGACTCAAACTCTGTAGCCTTGGTTCTCTTTTATAAAATGGGGACAACAACAATACATACTTCACAGGAGTTTAGTAAAGTTTTTTCATTTTCTTATTGTGGTAAAATATACGTAACAAAACTTGCATTTTAACCATTTTAAGTATAAATTCAGTGCATTAATTACAATTACAGCAGATTTTCAGTGATCATGTCAACTGTTCAGTAACACCACAATCCGGCATAAAGTACAGCATAAACACTTGTTATTACATAGTTCACATTTCCTTATGATAAGCTTCTAACCGTGGATTTATAGAAGCATTTACAGTAAGGCAGGACTGTACCAGTTCTCGTATTTTTCCCCCTGTTCTTGCTTAGTAACAGCATCCTCAGATTTTGGCAGGGTCCCCAAACACCTGGAATAGGGACTTCATTTCCCAGTCTCACAGGGTGCCCGTGTTGAGTAAGGTCTGGCTAATGTGAGTGACAATGCCTGCAGAATTCTTAAGAAGTAGATAACCCTTCCTCCAGTCCTTCCTGCTGGCTGGAAATGTTGATGTGACATCTAAAGGACAAGCCACAGATGAGCCACCAGTGGAAGTGGCCCACTAAGAACGGCACAGCAAAAGGACAGAGGAAAGTGGGTTCCTGACACTCACAGGGCCTCCACACCCACCCAGGACCTCTTAGGAGCAAATTAAACGTTAAGTCTTCCTTGGGTAACTTGTAATTTTGGCATTTTAACACTCATAACCAAACCTAATCTTACACGACATAAAAGGGCACAGTGTCTTTAAAAGATACAGCCATTTACATTCCTACTGTCACTGCTGACAGCCAAATGAATCAACTCTTAAAAAGCTTTGTTTCCTGAGAGGTCCTGTGTAATAAGGAATTTAGCTGGCCTTTGTCTCCAGCTTCTGGGAGGTTGTCTCTGTATCTTTGGATTTCCCTGGTGACAGGAGTGTCTTTGTTACTCATGGTGGAGATGACCCCAGATGAAGGCCGGGCATGGCAGAAAGATGAACCATGTGAGTACAAGGTTAGGGCTGTGAGCTGCTTGCTTACTGGCCTGACCTGCAGGGAGCCTGGGGGCTGGAAACTGATTTCGACATCACAACCAATCAATTATACCTCCAGCTTGAAACCCCAGTAAAGACTATAAACACTCAGGTGAGCCTCCCTGGTTGGCAGTACTCTGAGTACTGCTACATGCTGAGGGGCCGGGAGGGAGAAAATCTGACTCCATGAGATACGAACCACAGAAACTTTACAATGGGCCCCTTCTTGACCTCATCTTACGTACTGTTTGGTTTAACAAAAACTTAATTCAGAAATCCACTCAATGTGATTCGTACCCCACTCACTGTAATAAAAGTGCTATCATTTGCGACTTCTGTCTATCATTGTAGCTAATGGTAGAACTTGAGAGGGTACTGAGAACCTTGAATTTGCAGTGAGAGGGTCAGATGTGCGTGAGAACGGCCTAGGGCTGGTCTCTGAAGCGAGGAGACTGTGCCCCTAACCTGTGAGGTTTGGCCTAACTTTGGGTAGTGTCGGAAGTCACTGCAGAAAGATTTTTTTTTTAAATACAACTTTATCTTAATTGGCATTTAGCATTTTTCATGTTGGTTCTTTGTAACTTTTCTGTGTTACTTGCATATTCATATACTACACAGTGTTTTACTTCTCTTAAGAATTTTTTCCATTGTTTTTATGATTAAAAATATTTTTATATCCTGCAATTGACCAGTTATTAGTTTTGGGTATGGAGTGAAGACCCATTTTCTGCCAAATAGGAAACAGTTAAATGTAAGAAAGATTGCTTATTTACTAATAGTTTTGGGATTTAGTCTACTATTCCTGCTTCACTAAGGGCACTTTCCAAAATTAGGAATAGTTGTACCTATATCTGCAAAATGAATGCTCAAGTTTTAACTAAAAATGAGAAATTTAAATGAGTATGATTTTAAACAAATATAAATAAGATAAGCTATATCATACGAATATAAATTTTAAAATGCTCCAAAAATGAGGAGAATCTCTTTTTAAAATGTCCACTTCTATTATTTATACTCGTGTTTGCTGCTTAAATTTTTCACAAACTGCAAGCGCAAAGCTCCAACGTACCTCTTGAATGGCTGTCATGACAACGTGCTGGACAGACTCCTCCATCATCATAATGGCTTGGATGTACTCTGAAAACAAGAACAAGCTGGAATGTCACTGTTCAAGTTAACAACAGTCAAGGGACTAAAGGCTAACACGTCACCAATTCTCCTGAGCAGCTTGCTACATTCTAATTCCTCCTAGGAATCTCTCGGGCATGGTTAAAGGTAAAGGCTGAAAATCACGTTATCAATCTTTCCCTCATTCGTTTCTCCTTTCTCTATTCCTTAGAAGGGTTCAAGGCTACAGGTCACAGGAATGCAGTTTTAGCCTAAGTGTGAGCCAGTGTAAAACTATGAAATGGTAAAGCTAGGATGGAAAGACTATTACTTTTTTCTAAAATCTAAAAATCTTTCACATTATTCTTTGCTATATGGTAAAAAAAAAGAAAACTCTCAAGTCTGTGTTTTATTCTTACATGACATCAAAGCACTGAATTACATAATTCCTACCTTAATATTTTCTACTATAAAAAAGAAAAAACTCAATGAAGCTGAGAGCTGCTTAGGACAAAGAATTAAGATGAATTTAAGATAAACTGATACCATAGTTAAACAAAGATTATAAAACCCTGACTTGAAAATAATGACCCAAGGCCAGGCATGGTGGTTCACACCTACCGTGCTAGCACTCTGGAAGGCTGAGGCAGGTGGGCTGCCTGAGCTCTGGAGTTCAAGACTAGCCTAAGCAAGAGCAAGACCCCATCTCTAAAAAGTAGCTAGGCATTGTGGTGGGCACCTATAGTCATGGCTACTTGGGAGGCTAAGGCAAGAGGACCACTTGAGCCCAAGAGTTTGGGGTTGTTGTGAGCTGTGGTGGCACTCTATGGAGGGTGACAAAGTGAGACTCTGTCTCAAAACCCCTCCCCCCCAAAAAATGACTCATATGCGTAATAAGCTAAGGCAGTAACTTTATTAATCTCACTCTTACCATGCCAAAAAAGAGAAAGATCTCATTACTATTAACAGTGACAAAATTAAAAGTGATTTCTTGTCTTCTAAAAATGTCCTGGAAAAAATTTTCATTATTTCTGAATCTAACAATGTGTGGTAAAAGTGGCATTAAATATTAAAAAAAAAAAAAAATCAACAGGCCAGGCAGATTTCAACAAAAGAAGTAAATATACTTTAATAAGAAATACGTAAAAGGGTGATGGAATTAAGAAATTTTAGCCTCAGCCTGCCTCTCCCATCCCATGTATCCAAACATATGCAAAAAAACTTCTCATTCGGGCGGCGCCCGTGGCTCAGTGAGTAAGGCACCGGCCCCATATACCAAAGGTGGCATGTTCAAACCTGGTCCCAGCCAAACTGCAACAAAAAAATAGCCAGGCATTGTGGCAGGCGCCTGTAGTTCAGCCAGTCAGGAGGCTGAGGCAAGAGAATCGCCTAAGCCCAAGAGCTAGAGGTTGCTGTGAGCTGTGACGTCACAGCACTCTTGGGGGGGGGGGGACAAAGTGAGACTCTGTCTCCAAAAAAAAAAAACTTCTCACCCCTTGTAGTATATGGAAGAGTCTTACTATGAAATTTTCAAAGTATTCTTTTGACAACAGTTTCATACATATATTTGGACAAACTGAAATCCTTTGCCCAACAGATAACTTTTTAAGAAAAACATGGCATTTTAAAAATACTCTTAAATTATGACATTCTTATTGTTAGTACCAAAGCTTTTAGTTTATCAAAAACATGTTTTTAAGGAAGTATGGTCCTAAAGATACTTGTACTAAATTAAATATTTATTGACAAATATACACCACACAACTAAATCACAGGCCTTGTTCTTTGGCCAACAGTAGGAATATTACCATCATAACACATTAACTGCCACATAAGTTGTACTTAACTCATGCCAGTTTTGAGCCCAGGGCCTTGTGAAGCACATATGATTCAGACATTTCTTTACTTTGAGTACCTTGGGAGCTGTACGGGCCCCGAGGGGAAAAAATTGTTCTAGTACGGCAGTGAATGAGTTAATCACTATTTGGTCAAAAAAGAATTCCTTTAGTCTGAGCTCAATTTTGTTTTTTATTCATGATGACTACCCTATGAGATAATCGGTTCAAAGGAATCAAACACAGCACCCAAAGGCTATGGAGAAACTAGCATAGCTGGGAGGACTGCACAGCCCTCCCAATAGACTGTGGACATGGAGCAGCAGCAGCAGCAGCAGCAGCAGCAGCAGCAGCACTGACGCTGGGGAAGGAGCAGTGAGTGACGCCCCCCGACAGTGAAGAGCCCACAGTGCACTGGGGCCAGGGGTTAGTAGGTGTGAGAGGGGAAGCGTTAGTTAAGAAGCGGTGTTGCCACGTCAAGGCCCTTCCCCGCGAACACCGTAAAATGCGAAATGATCGAATGGTGATGAGAACTACAGTGATGTACAACTTTTTAAATGAAAAAAATTAATCTTTAAAATCCAATGTGCAACTCTATGCAGTTACTGGATGCGGTCTGTGAGGCCATGCTGGAGGGAACAAGGTGCGCTGAGATGTCAGCTATCCGGAATCTACAGCATCATTTAGACAAAGAGTACTGAGTTTGTGTGTGGAAGACACATGAGCTCTGTGTCTTACCAAGGCCTAGCTTCCTACCAGTGAGAAATCTTGGGCAAGGAACAATGTAGCTGTGAGTTCTAGGTTTTTAATTTATAAAAAGCATTTTTATTGTTAGCGCCTAGAAAAGTACCAGACAGGGGAGACACTAAGACACAGGGTGCCGGGGCTCAGGCCTGTGATTCCAGCACTGGG
>NW_003852469.1:81113-95151 GCF_000181295.1 Otolemur garnettii | reverse complement strand
CCAGGAGTTCAAGACCAGCTTGGGCAACATAACGAGACCTCGTCTCTACAAAAAATTAAAAAATTAGCCAGGTGTGGCGGCACATGTGTCCTACAGTCCTCACTGCTTAGGAGGCTGAGACAGGAGGGCTGCTCCAGCCCAGGCATTCAGGACTGCAGTGAGCTGTGATCACAACACTGCACTCCAGCCTGGATGACAGAGTGAGACCCTGTCTCAAGAAAAACATTATTATTAGTTTGTCCTCTACTACTAATCTTCTTTTTTTTTTTTCAAATATGCCACCATTCTATTTGGCCTAATTTGAGAAGTCAAGTAGCCAAGACAAATTTAAATTTACAGTAAGTCACTATTCCTGGCAGCTGCTCCTTTCCACCTAGGAAACTCACCTCTAAACAGAAAATCCTTTTCATCTGTATAGCACTTTATGGTTACAAAGCAAATATACACACATGACTACCAAGTTCCGAACCTTCATTCCGCAGACAAGGAGACAGGCTAAGTGTCCTGTGTAGGGTTAGCCAGGCAGCAAACGGCAGGGCCACTGTGGTGAGCTTCACCTTATAGCCCATGAATGTGCAGTGACAGCTAATACTCACCAAGCCAGAAACTCATTTATGTGATATCTTAGCTCTCCCCCATACTCTAAATGGCCTAAATCTGATCAGTGAGATGGTATAATTCTATTCAATAAGTTTTCATCATTTATATAATTTCAGGGGAAAACAATCGACATGTTTATATAGAACAGCTGGTCTGTGAGAACCTCAATAAACACTGTCCTCAAACTTCTTAAACAGGAGGCCAGTTCACTGACCCTCAGACCGTTGGAGGGCCGGACTGCAGGCCCCAGGACAAGTCAGCTGCTGAGCAGGACAGGCAGCGGCAGCAAAAACACCCAGCGGGCCAGATAAATGTCCTAGGCAGGCCGCATGTGGGCCATGGGCCGCAGTTTGAGGACGCCTGGTCTTGTCTATGGGAACATGGACACAGAGAGCATCCTTGTCTTTTCCTAGTCCTATTCTGCAATAAATAGAATTAGTCAACTTTTAACAGTTATACTAGGACCCCTTGCATTAAGGAGAATCCCAGAAGTTGATGAATTTCCTAAATAAATAAAAGTAAGAAGTCATTATTTGCTATCGATGAACTACAATTGAATAATTTTTCATCTACATTAAAATAAAAGCTTCTGCTTAGGCCTGGGGCGGCGGCTCACACCTGTAATACCAGCACTCTGGGAGGCCAAGGCTGGTGGATCACTTGAGCTCAAGAGCTTGAGACCAGCCTGAGCAATAGCAAGATCCCATCTCTACTAAAAATAGAAAAACTGAGGCAAGAAAATCATTTGAGACCAAGTACTTTAGGTTGCTGTGAACCGTGGCACTCTAGTCAGGAGGCCAGAATGAGACTCTGTCTCAAAAAAAAAAAAAAGCTTCTGCTTAGGGATTTGATGTCTACTTCAATCTTATATATACCAATCTTCCAATCTTTGACAGAAAACTTGTTAGACATTTTAGTAAAGTACAAAGATCACAAATATAGAAAGTTCTGTATTTTAATTCTTAAGCTAAACTGAATAAGCAAACTAAAATTTACTATAAGAACATGGCATGATAAAATATAAAATGAATGGGGTTTGCGAAAAAGAAATACATTGTTTAAAAAAGATGAGGAAAAAGAAATACATTGTTTGATGCGGAAAAAGAAATACATTGTTTAAAAAAGAAAACCACATTGACTGTTACTAAACTTATCAGTAGAACACCAAAAAGTACACACAGATTAACAGAAATCTGTTTTGCACGACCGGAGGTGGGGTGGTAGAAAACAAGTTAACCTTTAGGCTGAAAAAACAATCCATCTTCTTCAACGTAAATAACAGTAAAGTGCTATACCATCAC
The DNA here is from genome assembly GCF_000181295.1 of Otolemur garnettii. Lineage (NCBI taxonomy): Eukaryota > Metazoa > Chordata > Mammalia > Primates > Galagidae > Otolemur > Otolemur garnettii. Next base: position 93,250 of record NW_003852469.1, on the reverse strand, counting down.
TCCAATTATAGTTTTGTGGGTTTTTTTAATCTCTCAAAGGTAACCCAAGCCTTTCTCGTATTCAGTTTCTAATATTTAGAGTACTCTTAACCCATTATCTATCCTCCGTATCTTAATAACCTCCCTGATCCCAGCCCAGACTGCCCCACCTCAGTGCACCTGTAGACCTCCTGCCCTACCACGAGCACACAGCTAGGGGAGACCTCCACTCAGGTTCCACACGGGCAGGGAAGGTCTCTGTTTTGTCTAACACTATGTTCCTAGACCAAGTACTGTGAGTACTATATCAGTTCAATAAATACTTGTGAAATAAGTCGACTAGAGAAGAGGGAAAAATAAATTTATAGTAAAATTTATGTACTTTATGTATGATAAATTAAAGCAGTATATTTTAGAAAAAAAGATTTTTATGCAAATAAGAAGTTAAAAATAGAACCTAAAAGCTATTTAAGATTAGATAAGCGCTTTGGAAGAACTATTATAAAAGAGATATTAATTATATTACTATTACATATCAAAGCTAGTCTTTAAGTAACTTAAAAAAAGTAAAGTGTGCCAACCTGAACTTGGTTACATATTGAAGTACTGCATTACAGTCTAAGAAAATCTGTAACTAAGACTTAACACACTGAAGAGTAGCCTTCTCTAAGTCCACACTAGTAGTTTTACTCATTTATATTTCATATATCAATAGAATAAACATAAATGATTAGATAAATACCACCTATGATAATTAATGACAACTTAAAAATTATGGCTATCTGAAAGTTCACAAAAACACACAATAGAAAATAGAATGGAAGTTAATGTTTTAAAATAATATATATTAAAAAATTATTTCCACGTTTACTAGTACTAATGAACTTTTTTTGAACTATTACTATGTGAAAGACACTGTTACTTTACATTCATTATCTCATTAGTCTCCACAATAACCTTATGATGTAGGCAGTATACTAAATCTCCATTTCACTTAGAAACGAAAATATAGAGATCAGGTGACTGGCCCGATGTCCCTCCCATGGCAGTGACAGGTAGAATCATATTTTAACTTCACAAGTTGATGGGCATTGCAGCCCAAGCTCTTAATCCAAGTACAGAAATATTTCCTAAATTGATATTTTTACAAAATGAATTAATAAATTAACAAATATTTTAATAATAACGATATATGATATGATATACTGCTCTGGTTCAGATTTACAGGGACAGTGAGAGACTTTTCTAGCACTGAGATACACACAGGGAAATCATTAATTTATTTTAATAGTCTTTATCTTTGTTAAAATTAATCCCAAAAGTTCCCTGAACTTGAAGGTTATCTTGACAGAGTATGTTAATAGAAAATATCCTGTGATATTTCTAAAAGTTTTATAATTATAAATGAGTGAAGTGAACCAATCTTGATATATGTAATTCTTCTTTTCTTTAAAAGATAACAAAGGAATTATCTAAAATTTAATGTTCAAAGTAATTTCCAGAGGAAGAATATCTACCAGATTAGGGGTAGGAAACCGATTCCAAGTCTGTTTTATTAGAGACTTCATATAATGATACTTTCCTCCCTTTTCCCACAATAAAGACAAACTTGTTAATATTTCCAAATACAATGCCTTTACAAAAGTATAAGACGTTTGCCTATAGCAGATTTGTGCTGGGAAGGTAGATGTGAATACCTATGAAACAGCTGTACATCTCGGCCCATCTTTACCAAACGAATAGGTGGATCTTGAGCAGTTAACGTCTTCACATCACAGACCAGTAACTAAGATGCATCAGAAACATCCACTCAAAGATTTATGTGGTCTTGCACGAAGGAAAACAGTATCTCTACAATCAAGTTTACTTTTTAACTTGTAAATTTCATTTAAGTTTAAAAATAAATTACTAATAAAATCATAGAAAACTGCATTCTTTTAGAATGGCTTTAAAAAGATGATATTATTTGTGCTGGTGACTTATATATAAAATACACTATATATATCACTTTCCTTAACTGTGTTAAATGCATACACTAACGTCAAACAAATTACCTTGCTTCTGTTCACAGTTCACAGCACAGCCCAGAATGAGCTGAAGCATCCTCCCGAGCTCGGCTGCGTCAGAATGCTCCCCAATAAGGTTCACATCAGGAAGGGTGAAGTCATTAATTTGCTGTCCTAAAACCTGAATAGAAATAAAAAGATTATAACTGCATTTACATGTATATGACCAAATAAAATAGTTCACTGAAATTAGTTTATCACCAAAAACTCACTGCCGAGAACAGAGTGATCACGTCAGTCTCACCCCCCCAGGGCTCCTTCGGCCCCCCCTGCCTGAACTGTAACTGTCTGAGTCTCAGCAACGCAGTCCTTCACCTGGGGTGTGACACACCGAGCACTCTCGATTCTCCCCCCACTTCAAGAAAGACTGTCTGTACACACTCTCTGAACCACAGGGCATCAGAAGAGCTGACCTGAAATACAAATTCATGTCTCAACAGCGAGTCTCCTCAGCCACCTTCATTCCATTTGACCCCCAAATGCAGGCAGCAAAACACCTCTATCAGGAAGAAGCATGGAGGATTCTTTTATAGAGAAACTGAAGCCAAATGAAATGACTTACACACAGTCAAACAGGCAGGACTCTGGATGATACCCCAGCTGAGAAACCCAGGTTCCAACCACTTTTTACAGAGCTTTGCTTGGAAATATCAATAAATAACCAAGGACATTAAGACATTTGAGAAAAGTTCCCAACATGAAAACAGACAAAAACAAAGAAACCCAGAAGAATGAAAAAAATGGATGTAGGATATGAAAGAAAATAAAAATTTAAAAATCCTATTAATGCATACACAGGTTTCAAAACCATCAAGAAAAGCAAGAAAATGATGATTTAAAAATGTGAGACTGGGCCGGGTGCTGTGGCTCACACCTGTAATCCCAGCACTCTGGGAGGCCGAGGCAGATGAACTGCCTGAGCTCACAGGTTTGAGACTAGCCTGAGCAAGAGCAAGACTCTGCCTCTAAAAATAACCAGGCATTGTGGTGGGCACCTGTACTTCCAGCTACTCCAGAGGCTGAGGCAAGAGAATCGCTTAAGCCTAAGAGTTTGAGGTTGCTGTGAGCTTTGATGCCACAGCACTCTACCCGAGGCGAAATAGTAAGACTCTGTTCAAAAAAAAAAAAAAAAAAAGGATCAATCCAAGAGGTTCAATAGCTAAACAGGAGTTCTAGAAAGAGAACAGAGAAAATAAAAGAGAAAGAAATATATATGTATATGTACATATATAAAAAAGATAATTTCCTAAAACTAAAGTAGCAGGCATTCAGATTTTAATGGCTTGCTAAGTGTAAAGCACAATGAAACAAAACAAAAACCCCTCTTCATACCAAAGCACACCAGCATGAAGAAGGAGCTAAAAAGATCTTAGAAGCTTCCAGAAAATGAACAAGTTATCAACAGCGAACAGCAATCCAAATGAGAAATTTCAGCAGTAGCTCTGGAAGCCAGAGACAGTGAAGCAATGCTTTTAAAGTATGGAGGGAGGATTTCCAACCTGGAATTCCCTATCTAACTCAACCAAAGTACAAACGGAGAACTAAGATTAGTTTCAACTATGCAAGGTCTAAAAAAATTACCTATCATGTACTTTTGCGAAGATGTCACTGGAAAATGGGCTCTCCTACAAGCAGAAAGCCAGGAAAGAGAAATACAAAGGATTCAGCAAACAGACCAGGACAGGAGAAGGACAAAGGAATTCTCAGTATGAGGCTAAAAGGTAATGTCAGAACATGTATTTACTTACTATCCAGTTAGAGTGAATAACCTTACATTTTTACTTCAGAAATGGGGCAAGCCTAGATCCCCTGGGGATATTTTCACAATAAATGGTGTACGCATCAAGTTACCTTTCAAGTCTGAAAAACTATGGTTTCTATAATGTATAAAGAAGTGGAGATTCAAGACTGCAGACCTGCGTATATGTTATGTATACATTCATGGACATTTCGGAATCTCACAGCATATAGCTCATACTTTTTTTTTTTCTTTTGTGACAGTTTTACTATGTCACCCTCGGTATACTGCCATAGTGTCACAGCTCACAGCAACTCAAACTCTTGGGCTTAAGCGATTCTCTTGCCTCAGCCTCCCAAGTAGCTGGGACTACAGCCACAACACCCGCTATTTTGTTGTAATTGTCATTGTTGTTTGGCAGGCCTGGGCTGCTTTCAAACCTGCCAGCCCCAGTGTATGTGGCCAGAGCCCTAGCCACTGAGCCATAGGTGCTGAGCCTCCTATTTTTTATTTTGTTTGAGACAGAGTCTCACTCTGTCACGCTGGGTAGAGTGCCATGGTGTCATCATAGCTCACAGCTGCCTCAAACTCCTGGGCTCAAGCAATCCTCCTGCCTCAGCCTCCTCTTGAGTACCTGGCAACACAACCTTCCACCTCAAATCCTGCTAATTTTTCTATTTTCAGTAGAGCCAGGGTGTCACTCTTGCTCAGGCTGGTCTTGAACTCCTTGACCTCAAGCAATTTACCCACCTCAGCATCCCAGAGTGAAGGATTATAGGGTGTGAGCCATTTTATATTATTGAAGAATTTTTTTTTTTTTTAAGAGACAGAGTTTCACTGTCGCCCTCAATAGAGGGTTGTGGTGTCACAGCTCATAGCAACCTCCAGCTCTTGGGCTTAGGCGATCCTCTTGCCTCAGCTTCCCGAGTAGCTGGGTATTATTGAAGAATTTTTATAAATATGACTTTTGATGGCTGAATGGAATTTGTCCTATAAATGCTTTATAATTTTCTTGTTGCTGGACATTTGGGTTATTTTCAGTTTTTGCTTACTATGACATAATGATGACATGGATAGCTTAACAGTTCTAGAAGACAAATTTCTAGAAACAGAATTTCTATGTCAAAAGATGTATGCATTTATAAAGCTCTAAAATACATACACGAGTACCTTCATGTGGTTTACAGAGTGAGTAATAAGTAAATGCACACAGAGACATTTAATTACAAATTCTAGCAGGTGGTAGGAGCTGTGAGAAAATAAAGGCAGAGACGGCACCAAACCACGGAACAGGCTCACCAGACGCTATGGACACTCAACACAGAGACAGAGGCAGACACCAGATGCTGGGGACACTCAGCTCAGGCAGACAGTGGCAGACACCAGACGCCGGGGACACTCAGCTCAGGCAGACAGTGGCACACTCACAGACATCATGCACTCATGAATGTGATTAGGCTTTTAAAAGGACATAAGAAAAGTTCCAAAGGTTCTACACCATCATGAGAGGCTGAATTTCTTTTCCCTCTCTGAGCTTTTCTTTATCTTAAACCATTATAAAATTAAAGTATCCTGTAGTAATACCTCCAAGCAGAATGAGAAAAAAGTCCTTACCTCATGATTATAATCCAAGATTCCTTTTAAAATTTTCTTTAAATTGCTTATCTGTTTAAAGGGAGAAAAACAAGTGGGTAAAAGGCAAGCATGGCTCAAAACAGTTTAACACAGAAAATTTGTGAGCCAACTAATCATTCTAGTTAATCATAAAGTAATTATAAAAAAAAACAAATTTAATGACATATATCAATTATCATCAGCACATCAAAAAAGTACTACTAACAGCTGTTGAGCCAAAAGATTTGTAAAACAGATTACATTCCCAATTACCTAAAACCTTCAATGTCTGGAGAGTGACTAGCTAAAACGTCCCGCTGGTACAGAGGAAATATGCCGTCCTTAACAATGCAGACTCCAGTTAGGCTCATTTCCCTAGAAAAGTAGAACTGCCTCTACACCGAGTTTCACGCCTAAAGTTAGAGCATTAAACAAAAATTACAGTGAAAATAACCCTTGGAAATTCTCTTTAGAATAACTCGCAAAGTATGTCTCCAAATTCCTCCACTGTCCAAAACCCACTACTATTTCTTTAGTTAAGCACCAGAGTAACACTGGGCATTGCAAGGGACTTGTGCTGTAAGAAACACCTAGAACTGAGACGGGGGTGGGGGGGTGGGGGAGGGGGTGGGGCATCCCCTGCTGTCAATCACAGTCCTTTTCCTCTTCCTTTCTGACTAACTCACAGACTTATCTTTGTGTTCAGTTACACATGTTATATGATATGATTCTGTTCATCTAGGTGAGCTGGCCAGTCTGAGTAGCTGAAGATATCCTAGAACAGCAGATAGCTGCGCCTGAGGCTATCAAATAAAAGAGCCTGAATCACAGCAGTGCAACCAGTAGTTAAGTAAAGACATATTTATTTTTAAGGGGAAAATAAATGGAAAACTTAGCTTACTTCAAAAAACCTCATAAATATCTTATACTTCTGGAAATTTTGGAAGTATAGAAATTCTTATTTTATTGAATTTTATTTCCTCTATTCTAAGATGTTCATTTTTCCATATTTTTCATACAGGAGAACTTCCATGGCTGATCCCCTCTCTGCACGGACCACCTCGAGCTGACTAATTTTCATAGACCAACATGCACCATAGGTACAGTAGTTCTTCACATCCATGACCTCTGCATCTTCACTAGTTTGTTACAGTCCCTTGAGTGGTCAACTTACAGGTTCGACTGTATTTAAAATGAGAATGTCTTTAAAATCAATATGTTCATTCAATATGATAGTTTTTTGTTCTATCACAAAAAGTTAATCAATGGCATCATAAAACTGAAGGAGTGTAACAGAGAACTGGAAATTCAGATTGAACGCTAAGAACAGATCAACTTTTTCATCTTTTCCATGGTACTACCTGCCCTATTCACGACCCTGAAGATGATTTGTGGAGGGGAGAAGAGGGTGAGTGTTTGAGTGCACGGGAGGGGAGGGGACACACACTCCCACAGCTCAGGACAGCAAGCAAACACAAAATTATTAGCAGCACTACTGTAAACACTTATGGGTTATTTTAAACACATCTATTCTAGTCTATATCAAAAAGAAATAGTCCCAGGTATTTCCAACTGCCAGTCATGAAAATCAATTTACTGCAACAAATCATAGAGATGGAGATCAAATTAGTGGGTGCGAGGGATCAGAGGTGGGGAGGTGTGGCCACAGGGGCAGCCCAGGGAGCCACGTGGTAGAGGACAGTTCAGCATCTTCACTGTGGTGGTGATTACAGGATGCTACATGTGAGGCAGAGCTACCAGGAACTGCACACAAACCCCAGACAGTGACATAGCACTGGCGGAACTGGAATAAAATGTGGACTGTACCAACATGAGTTCCCCAGCTTCGATACTGTATCCCAGTTATGGAAGCAGTTACTGCTGCAAAAGGCAGTACAGGGTATGCAGAACCTCCCCATGCACTTGCTTGCAAGCACTGGCAATCTATAATTATTTCAAAATTTAAGTTAAAAATAATTTAGTAGGTTGCAACACATAGTTTCAAAAAGAAAGTAAAATGAAAACATCAGTGCCAAAAAAGGAAACACCCGTTCAGCTCTATATGCACATATATTTTAGGAGGGCAGCAGGCTCCAATGTAAACTGTATTTCTTAGTGTCAGAAGCTTGTGAAATGCTGGAACATAAAAGCAACTGGGAGGGAAGTGACAACGCTTCATTCTCTAAGGGCTCTGGACAGAGTTAATCGTGATCAATATTACCTCATTATTAATAATGACGTTAGCGACTAACGTAGGCCATGCACTGTTCCAAGGACTCGACTCAACATTAGCTTACTCCTCTATACCAGGCAGATCCTATTTCAACCTCCCTTTATGCCTGGAGAAGCTGAGGCACAGAAGGGTCACATCATTGCCCCAGAGACAGCGGATGGTGGAGCTATGACGTGAACAGAGGCATGCTGGCCCCAGAGTCCACAGATTGACACACTTTACTGATGTCATACCTTGTTAAGCAACTGCAAGTTATCTCTAATCTTCAATTTTAAAGTATTTCACTATAGCTAAAAGCTCACTGGAAACACATCAGTTTTTTAAAAAAATCAATAAATACCACACACACAAATATTTAAAGATTTAATACATGGAAAAATTTTTTAAAATACCTTTAGCCTCCAATTATCTCCTACTTCAGTTTTGATTCTGTTTAGCCAATTTTCATCAAAATATGCAGGATCTCTGCAAAATAAGGAAAGCTAGTATATTAAGATCATGACAATATCAAACTAATAAACAAAACTAAATCCCATCCCATATCATCACTTAACTGCAACATAAAAATGTGTTCGCCATATATCAGCCACTAAATAACTCAGTACATGGACCCAGATGCAATTACAGCAGACTTCTCTAAAATTAATTTGACTGTTAGTATAGTAGCCCATTTTTTAAAAATGTATCAAAAACAAACTAAAAGGCAAAAAATGGTAACATACAGCTAACACATTAAAAATCGAGTTATGGATGAATACACTAACCTGGAATCAACTTAGTTGTAGATACCACGTGAATATCTAAGGAGTCAAAATCAATGACATGATTTTCAAATAGACAAGTTAAAATGCAATTTTCAGTTAATATTTCAATGACCTCCATTACGTATTACCTCAAAGGTCACCAATAATGTCACTAAATTTCAATTTCTTCAAATAATATATACTGAGAACCTACTTTCTCAGATGTAGTACGAGGCTTTACACAAAGCTGGACATCATCTCTATTTGCAAAAGGTTTGCACTCCAAGACGACACTGGTGTGGATAAACACTGAGACACAGCTAGGACCTCAACATACTCATCATCATTTTTCTTAGGAAGACCCCCCCATGCCTAATAAACACTACGGCAAAAGAAAAAAACACAAAACTTTGCAAGCCCAGCAAGAGCCTCATTTCTGAAACCAATGCTCTATTCAGTCCTTGTCTAAGACCACAGAACACCTGTTTGTCCTGCTCCCGTAACTGTTAAGTCCAAAAGTCTTTCCATAACACAACTGTCTCTACTCACACACTCACACACATTCTCACATGAAGGGAACAACAACAACATTGACAGATGTAGAAACCAGCCACTTCACACTGACAAAGCCAGTCCCAGGGAAGTTTTATTATCCTGATGTTACAGTTAAGGAATATTAGATTCAGAAATTAAGTTAATAGGATAATTTCCCAAGTTAATAGGATAATTAAGTGGCAGTAAATCATTTTTGTTAAACAGATCAGTAGAATTTGATACATTAGTGGTTCTAGCAAACCAGCACTAAGATCCTGTGGCTGTCTCCTCTGTGTTCACAAGAGGTCACAAGCAGAAAAAGACCTCCACCTCCAACATTCCATGTTCATTAAGGGCAGGCACTCCTAGTACCTCACATCTGGGGCACAGCAGCATCTCAATAAATTTGAATAAACTGACAGCACTTATTTGCATAGCAAGAATTGTAGTCCACAAGTTTCCTAAACACAATACGACTTTTCCTGGTAGTCAACTTGACTCCACATGCTGGCATCTAGTCACAACTTCCATTTCTACAGGTAGTTTACAATCCCGAAAAAGTTTTCTAAGGCCCCCTTAATTAATGGTGTCAGGCTACAATCAAACATAAGGTAATTGTCTCAAAACTCGTAATAGCTGACAGTCTGCACAGACATGTGAAGGACAACTGAGGACCTCGCAGGGGACACTCTTCAGGAGGAAGAGGTTGTCTTTAGCTTCTTACAATGTCCTGACTCCTGCTAAGAAAAAAGGATACAAAATCATTTCCTTAAATTTTACCTGCACTTTATATCAGTCACAGCTTAAGCTAAAGGAAAAGTCCATTAATCTTAATCCTTAATATAATTCCAGAAATACACTGTCTTCTTGTAGTCAAATGCCTTCACAGAAATCAAATGGTAAATTTTATTTCTACTGCTAGAATTATTTATGCAAAGCAATTTTCTTAATGGGATGTAAATTAAGCGCAGTCCAAAACAAGTGCATCTTGGGTCCATTTCTTAACATGGCATTTTTATTAGCAAACTTTTAGTATTTTTTTATAGATATTTTAATTCTTAGGTATGACTGTTTCCTAATGATCTTTTAGTTACTTAAAATAGTCAACTTGGTCTTCTGCCATTAAATGTGTATTAGAGAGTCAACTATAATAATTAAATTTCACATCCATGACCATAAAAATACAGCAAATTATACTTAGCCTCTACTCAGTTGAAATAAATAACACAGGTACACAGGGATAGATTACAAACCAAGGCCAAGCACCTCCCTGCGCTGTAAATCACAAGTGTCTGTTTCTGAGGCGCCTGTGTCAGCGTGACCTTCACTGTATCTCCTCTGGGCTCATTTGTTCTTTTTCCCCTTTTTGTGCACTCAGAGGCACAACTTGCTACATTCGACCTTACTCTTTCATCCAGCATATGGTTGTGGTATAATAAAAAATATTTTCGGTCTTTGTACCTAGTTCCTGGCATTGATCTCCTAAAACCCTTGGAATTTCCTGAGTGATAGGAAAGTCTTTCATAATTTATAAAGAGTCTCTTCCGACCAGAGCAGAGTTTATGCTAACAAGGTGATACACTATGGGGCCCTGGGCTGCTATGGGAGGCGGGGATTTTCAGCCCCACGGGGAAAGGGAGAGGGACTCCAGACTGAGTTCAATCAGTGGCCCAGAATTTCAATCATGCCTATGTAACGAGACCCCATGTAAACACTGTGAGCAGCAGACTGGACCAGCTCCCAGGCTGTGAAGACGTCAGTGGGCTGGGAGGGTGACAAGCCCAGAGGGCAGGGAGCTCTGCACTGCCCCAGTTTCTTTCCCTGCCCTATGCACCTTTCCAGGGGCTGTTACTGAGCTGTGTCCTTCATCCTAATTACAGTGCTTTCCTGAGTTCTATGAGTCATTCGAAAAAATCCTCCAACTTGTGGGTGGGGGTCACAGGATGCCCTGAATTTAAGTTGGCTGGGCAGAGTGCACACTGAGGACTCCACCTCCAGCTCACTGCCCCGGAGGACTGAGGCCCTAACTTTCACTTGTGGGATCTGTGCCGCGATCTAAAATAAAGAGGTTGACGCACAAAATATAAAGAGCTTACAAGAACCAAAGTGAGGACACACCCAGAAGACTCAGATTAACCAAAGCGAGGACACTGCCTAGAAGACTCAGACCCAAACAATCTTGGATGTGAGTTCGGTATAGCCTTTGTTACAGCAAGTTTAAAAAATAAAAAATTTTTTTTAATTTTTACAGATGGGGTCTTGCCATATTGCCCAGGCTGGTCAACTCTTGGCCTCAACTAATCCTCCTGCCTTGGCCTCCAAAGTGCTGGGATTAAAGGCCTGAGCCACTGTGCAGGGCCCACACAGGTTATTAAAGGAGAGTGGGCTGATACAAAGTTGCTTGTCAGGAATTCTCATTGTTTCACATAAATAACTTTGATTAGTGACTGGCTGTACATTGTTAAGTTACAGGGTGTGGGATGTAGCCTTGTAGCAAGCAGTTTTAAGAGATGGGGGGTAGGACATGACTGCTAACTCATTTTACTCTTTCCCTGGACCTGATGATCTAAAAGGACTCATATTCCTCAGATAAAAGTTATGTTCTTTTCTCTGCTAACTCTGGGTAGCATCTGAATTGAGGAACTTTGCCCCTAACTTGTGGGGCCTCAGCTACCTCAGGCAGTGTCAGAATCGGGCCACAGGACGCCCACTGGTATCAGGGAACTGGTGATGAAAAGCAGGAGTGGTGAGTTCTTCCTGACAAGGCCAAAAGAAGATAAAGCTGCTTTCTTTTAATTTTAATGTTAAATTGCATAATCTAATTCATTTATGTGACAAATAGTTTCTGAACGTGTACTACATTGCAGGACAGGGGGATGGGGGATAAGGGAGTTGGCACTATCAAGCAGGCAACTACACTGAGAATCTGAGAAACGTCTGTGCAGATGGGCAGGTGGGGAAGAGGACTGTGATGTGATCCTCTCAGAGACAGAGGCAAGGGCATGTGGAGCCCTAACGCGGGAGCTGCCTGCCCTGCCTGAGAATAGAGGAGCCAGTGCAGGAGAGAGCACGAGGTGAGGGAGGCTGAGGGGACAGTGCAGGAGGGAGCACGAGGTGAGGGAGGCTGAGGGGACAGTGCAGGAGAGAGCACGAGGTGAGGTGGGCTGAGAGGACAGTGCAGGAGAGAGCATGAGGTGAGGGGGGCTGAGAGGACAGTGCAGGTGGGAGCA
>NW_003852469.1:71435-80403 GCF_000181295.1 Otolemur garnettii | reverse complement strand
AGCACGAGGTGAGGGGGGCTGAGGGGACAGTGCAGGAGGGAGCACGAGGTGAGGGGGGCTGAGGGGACAGTGCAGGAGGGAGCACGAGGTGAGGGAGGTTGAGGGGACAGTGCAGGAGGGAGCATGAGGTGAGGAGGGCTGAGGGGACAGTGCAGGAGGGAGCATAAGGTCAGAGAGGCTAAGGGGACAGTGCACTTCAGATCTTATCCTGAGTGAAGCAGGACACCAATGGAGGGCTCTAAGCAACAAATCTGATTCACTGCAGCATCACTCTAGTATCCTGGAAGCCAAATCTAAAAAGTGTTACAAGGAGGTACAGGATGACTGTTACCAGATGATGCCGACCAGTTAAGAGAAGAACTGAGAAGGAACACCAGCAATTTTAGATCACCGGTAACCCTGACAAGTCCAATTTTAATATCATGGTGGCGTCAAAAGCCCGACTGAAATGAGTTTAACAGAAGAGGAGAAGAATCCAGACAGCAGGGCACAGCTTACCGTTCCACAGAGTTCTGCTGTAAAGGGGAAGAGAAATGGAATCATGACAGACAGATGTGAGATCAAAAGAAACTTTTTTTTTTTTGAGACAGAGTCTCACTTTGTCACCCTCAGTAGAGTGCCGTGGGGTCACACAGCTCACAGCAACCTCCAACTCCTGGGCTTAAGCGATTCTCTTGCCTCAGCCTCCTGAGTAGCTGGGACCACAGGCACCCGCCACAATACCCAGCTATTTTTTGGTATAGTCTGGCCAGGGCTGGGTGCAAACCCACCACCCTGGATACATGGGGCCAGCACCCTACTCAGTGAACCACAGGCACCACCTGAAACTTTTTTTTTTTTTGAGACAGAGTCTCACGATATTGCCCTCATTAGAGTGCCATGGCATCCCAGCTCACAGCAATCTCTAACTTTGAGGTTTAAACAATTCTCTTGTCTCAGCCTCCCAAGTAGCTGAGACTACAGGCACCTGCCACAATGCCCGGCTATTTTTTATTGCAGTTGTTACTGTGGTTTCGGAGGCCCAGGTGGGGTCCGAACCTGCCTGCCTTGGTGTATGTGGCTGGCGCCCCAACCACTGAGCTATGGGTGCTGAGCCAAAAAGACACATTTTTAAAGACAGGAAGATTGAGGGTATAGGAATGAGCAAGAACTGGCAAAGTGAAAACCCTGAATAGGGGAGAGGCTCTGTGCACAGAGCACAGGTTCTGGCCTATAAATGGGACCCTCACCCACAGCTCACGTGTGGTCACAGGCAGTAACAGGTGCTCCCAGGTTGGGAAACCCAGCCATGAGATTTATTCCAACTTTCTCAGAAGCAGGATGTACCTACCTTAAGGTGATCAGATGAGAGAAAGGTAAGAGAGGTGGGACTGGAGGGCCACGGAGACACGGGAGATAGTCATCCACAGAGTGGGAGTGAAAGAACTCGGGAAAAGACGGTGTGATCCCGGGATTCCATGAGGTAACACGAGCAGTTTCTTGGTTAGAAATCAAAGATGAGACCCTCAGCATGCTTTAGGGTCAGCTGCACTGGTGAGACACACAGCAGGCGACACACGAGTGAACCAGAACTGTGGGTTTGTCAAACAAACATAAAGAAGCAGGAGATAAAAGTGTGGGTGTGATTGTGGGTACAACGGAGCAATTACGACTGACTGAGGAATCTCAGCCGAGTAAGAGGAAAGAGAGGGCAGTGAAGGCCATGCTGAGGTCCACGGCACCAGAGAACTGAAGAATTACCGAGTCCTGGTACCAGAACAAGTGACACGGGCAGACAGGAAGCAGGGATCAGGCAGCAGGAAACAGAAAACTGGGGTTATGAAGGGATTACGTATTATTTGTAATCATGACGTACAGGACCAATGACAGGCTGGTGGGGGAAGCCAGGTGAGAGAGCGCAAGTGGAGAGGAGCTCTAAGGAGCTGAGGCAGAGAGGATCACCGAGGTTTACATTCAAATCACCAAGAATCTGGACAAGAGTGACGGTGAGCCAGGCTCCAAACCGCTGAGAAATGGGAGGGAATTACATTCACAATGAAGGTCCTAAGATTCAAACACACCGGACTTTGGGGGAAATGAAGGCAGCAGTGCTGAGAAGCGTCTCTGGGGGTCAGGTGGCACAGGAAGCCCACGCCTCTGGGGGTCAGGTGGCACAGGAAGCCCCGCCTCTGGGGGTCAGGTGGCATAGGAAGCCCGGGGAGAAACAGCAGCTACCCCAAGAAGCCTGCTGAGCGGAGCTGCAGCAGGGACCCAGTCAGGTGAGGGGAGCACAGCGGTGGCAGCGCAGCCCTGACTGCTCTGGGCCCTGCACTGCAGGCCCAGCACCACCGCAGGCTTCACAGCAGGAACAGCTCAGTCCTCACTGTCTCATATAAGGTGTTGTGCTCTCAAAGTGGCTGCTGCTCTGGAAAACTTTTTACAAAGTCTAATGTTAATTTTCTTCAAACAAAATAGCTGAAAATAGGAAATAAAATTCTATAAATACGAGTTGTAGATAGTATTAACAGTCATTAATATTAACAGTATTTGGGGGAATATTAAAATTCCCCCAAACATGTAAGGAAAAAAAGACTTCATTTTGTATCTGTTGACACACAGATGTAAAAGGACAAGACTCCACCCCAGAGTGTCCAGTCCTCATCTATCAGCAGGAAATGCTTAAGTGAACACTAATCACCCCTGGATGACGTCTCCTGGTCCTGCAGTTCAGTGTTGTCACAAGTCCTCAAAACATGAGAAAGGAATTTTCAACAATAGATAAACTGCACACTCAGTTTACACCATATACAAAGAGCAACTCAAAATGCATCACGGACCTAATTATAAACACTAACACTATAAAACTTCTAGGGAGAACAAAGGGGAAAAATCTTAGTGACCCTGAGTTTGGTAAAGATTTCTTAAGACAATAAAAAAAAAGAAAAATTAATAAATTAGATTTTATCAGAATTAAAAACTTTAGCTTTGCCAAAGATACACTATTAAAGTAAAAAGAGAAGTCACAGGGAGAAAATATTTTAAAATGTACATCTGACAAAGTACTTATATTTAGAGCATATAAAGAACTCCAGTAAGACACCCAGTCAAAGAATGAGGGAAAGATCAGAGCAGACAATTCACCAGAGAAGACACACAGACGGCAAATACATGAAAAGATGCTCAACCTCATCAGTCACTATAGAAATCCAAATTAAAACTACTAGACAGTCACTAGGACGGCTAAAATTAAGACTGGTTAGCAAGCACTGGGGAGACTGCAGGACAGGAACTCTCAGACCTGCTGATGGGAATGTGAATGGTGTATCCGCCTTGGAAGCAGCAGTGTGGCAGACTCTCTCTCTCCACCCCCCACCCCCCCCCCCCTTTTTTTTTTTTTTTTTGAGAGGGTCTCACTCCATCACCCTGGCTAGAGAACAGTGGCTGGATCATAGTTCCCAGCAACTTCAAACACCTAGGCTCAAGAGATCCTCCTACCTCAGGCTCCCAAGGAGCTGGGACTACAGGCCTGCACCACCAGCTGGGCTAATGTTTCTATTTTTTGTAGAGATGAGGTCTCATTCCTGCTCAGGCAGGGATGGAACTCCTGGGCACAAGTGATCCTTCCTCCTCAGCCTCCCTGTGCTAGGATTATAGCCGTGAACCACTGTCTCATATAAGGTGCTATGCTCTCAAACCTTGGCAGTCTGTTAATATTATACACCATCGTATCATCCAGCCATTTCTCTCCTAGATGGAATTCGCCAAAAGGAAATGGAAGCCTGTATTCATATAAACACTTGTACACTAATGTTCACATTACCTTTATGTGTAATAGCCAAAAAGTAGAAAGAACCCACATGTTCACCAACAGACAGATGAATGACTGGCAGGACAGCCAGACACGGGGATACCTCTGAACTACAACTACACACATCACCTCAGACAAAACAAAAGAAAGATATTTCCAATAGAATTCCCACTGGACTGGCTCTCTTCCTACCGCTAGGCCCTCGACTGAGTGATGCTCTAGTCTAACCAATGATAACAGTCCAAGTTCTTGACAGCTCAAGTTACACATTTTTTTGTGGTTACCTAATACCCTCCCCTAAGTGATTTAATGCACACTTATGGCTTCAACTAAGAGATACCCAAATAGATACCTCAGTTTGGACTCCTCTTCTGAACTCTAGATGCAAACAGTCAGCTGCCAACTTGGCCTTCCCTCCCGATGTCTCAGTGTCCCCTCACCAAGCCCATGACACATAAGCACCCCGCACGGCAGGTCTGCTTTCAGTGTTCCCACATCAGCGTTACACCCTTTCCTGTTATCTGCTTAAGTCAGAAACTGAAAAGGTGACTCTGACACTTCCCTTTTACCCAGAACCCCCACACCGTCCATCACAAACTGATATGTTTATGGTCCATTTTGAGTCCACAGATCTGTCTTCACCTCCTTCACCGCTTCCTAGAATAAGGTACCACCATCGTCTCCCCTGTAGATTATTGCAAACTGCTTTCCAACTTATCATCTCTCACCACTCTGGCCTCTTCCAATTCATTTTAGACCTGTAGCCAGAGTATTCCCAAAATGTCAGTCGATCATGTTAATCCTCACCCCCCCGCCCCCATGCACAAGCCCTCAACTGCTCTCCTGGTGCTCAGCATGAAGGCAGACACAAGGCCTGTGCTCCTGGGGCCTCTGCCTCTCCACCCTCAGTCTGTGCCACACTCCCCACCCCTGCGTTAGACACTCCCGGGCTTCTCTTCACATAGTCGTAGTCACCACATTCCACCGTCCCTTTGCCCCTCTGCTGAGGAATCTCTCAGAACCTCTTTCAGATTTAACTTACCTTTATTTACTCATGTCAGATGTTCATGACCTCCTAGACAAAGTTATTAATAAATATTCCCCTTATAAACTTTCATGATACTGTGCGTTTCCCCTCTGTAGCATTTGTCAAAATGGCCATATTGTTCTCCTGGTTAATGCAAATCCGGTTTTTTCCCCATGTTACAAACTCTGAGGGTGGACACCATGTCCATGTGGTTCATCCCTGTATCAGCAGTGCTGGATACAAAGTGCCATTCAACAAACATCCACCCGACAAACAAAGCAGTCAAATGCCGGGAGGCTGGATGTACCGGCCAGCGGCTTAAAGCAGGTGCTTTGCAACAGTGCGGATGAGGCCACAGGTTCCACGTGGAATGTAAGAACACAAACACAAAGGAGTATGTCCTGTAGGATTCCACCTGTCAGACGTTCAGCAACAGGCAAAACCAGCGTAGAGGACAGTCACTGCTCCTACGCCAGCCTCCCGAGTAGCTAGGGCTACAGGTGTGAGCCACCACGCCTGGTGAAGTTTTTTCATTTACTGTAGAGACAAGGTCTTCCTGCAGGAGGGAGTTAATGAGGGGAACCACTGGGTTGCCAGACGTGCTCTATCCCTCAACCTGGGTGGTGGTAATGGTGACACACACGCACACACAAAGCATCTGGGGGGGTGGGGGGTGCTTTTCTGCATGTGACATAGCTCAAAAAAAGGAATAAGGAAAACAGAATGGCATTCTGGAGGAAAAGCCAGAAAACTAAGTATTGTTAAGAAATATTCTCACAATACTCTGGTCAGTTACAACAATCACTTGAATACAATGTATGTTACAATCTTATTTTTCAACTAATTAAGTTTTTCATTATAAATAGACAAATTATATACAAGAGCTACTGTAAACAGGATTGTTCTCTTGACTTCTTTTCCAGGTAGTCCACTCACAGTACATACAAATGCCACTGAGTTTCGTGTGTTGATTTTATATCCTGCAACTTTACTACATTCGTGTATTAGTTTTTAAAGTTTTTGGTGGGCCCTTTATGGTTTTTTATAAATAATTTTGCATGATCAGGAAACTGTGACAATTCACATCTTCCTTCCATCTGGTGCCCTTCACTTCTTTCTCTTACTTCACTGCTCCAGCAAGGACTTCCAGGACTGGGCTGAATAGAAGTGGTAAGTGTGGGCATCCTTGTCTTATTCCTGAGATTTCGTTTTGATAAAACAATACACATATACATCCTTTCTTCTGGTTTCTGCAAGTGATCCTACTTAATGTAGCTTAGGTAAAAAATTCACAATTGACACATACCTGGAGAGTTCACTTAGCTAGACCCACACACCCACAAATCATTTCTATTAGAAACTTTGGTGAAACTCTCCAGACTAATGGAAGGCAAAAATTTATTTGGCCACCACTTAGAGGTTACCATGAAAATCACAAGGTCACTCTTCTCAGAGTGCTAGAACCGGGGCAAGCCAGATTTCAAGTAAGCCTTCTTGAGTTCCATCAAAAAACCTGTATGTCTGTGTCTAGAGAAATGTCCCACAAGTTACCAAAATAAGGGAAAACAAGCTACAGTTTCTAAACACTGAGTCCTCATTTCTAAAAGCAGATTCTCTGAAATGTAGGTGTCTGAGCTACTTCTCGGATAGGCAACTCTATGTAGCTAACTACAAACTAAGTAACCCTAAGAATTCATTTAATGATGATACTGATTCTCAACAGAACTGCCAGACATCCCAGGTCGTCATAAATAGCATCAGGCCAACAAGTGCTCAGAACTTCAAAATATATTAACAGCAGGCCGGGCGTGGTGGCTCACGCCTATAATCTCAGCATGTGGGAGGCTGAAGCGGGTGGATCGCCTGAGCTCACAGGTTTGAGACCAGCCTAAAACAGAGCAAAATTCCATCTCTTAAAAATAGCTGGGCGTTGTGGCAAGTGCCTGTAGTCCCAGCTACTTGGGAGGCTGAGGCAAGAGGAACACTTGAACCCAAGACTTTGCGGTTGCCGTGAGCTAAGATGCCATGGCACTCACCAAGGGTGACCAAGTAAGACTGTCTCAAAAATAAAAAAATAAAAAATAATAATTATATATATATAAAGTAGCCCCAAATTACACCAAACCCAATGACTTCTTAAATTCACACATCATGATTAAAAAAATTACTAGGTCATAAGTTGACTGCCATATAATATCAACTTTTCAATTATTATGTTTTTGAAGTATTTAGAAAAAACAGAATCAGGTATGTTTTACATCATTCAACAAAGGTGAGTCTCCACAATGCTGAGTAAAGCATGACAAATTGCTGAAATTTGACCATTTTGACTTATAAAGAACAGCAATTTCATGTGGTGTAGCCAAAAACTAGGCATCTTCCCAGCTGCCAAGATACAGCAGTGAGTAAACAAATTCCCCAGCTCCATGTGAAGCTCACATTCTGTGTGTGTCTGGGGTGGCAGGAGGCAGATAAATAACCAAATACGCAGAGTATCAGATGGTGTCTCATCCTTGTGAGACGAACACAAGAGGTTAAAGGGGGGAGAAGGTATAAAAAACTGGCTGTTGCTATTTTATGTGGGTGGTCAAGAAAGGCCTCACCGATAAGATGACATCTGAGCAAAATCTTAAAGAGGGAACAAGCCTCTCAGGTTCTCCTACAGTGGCAAAATCCAGCCACTAACGTGAAAGTTTCTAATACAAGAACAAATAATTCTGCTAAAACCATTGGAATATGGTAACAATCACAGTTTTAATTACACTGTAACCAATCTATAGCAAATAAGTACCCGTCATTGAAATGATTGCTGTTGTTTACAGTTCCTACTCTACATGCAAGTTTCGTGTAAGCAATTTCTTTAATCCTTGTTTTCATTCCAATAAATACCCATGTCTAAGAACATACATAAAGACAAGCAACACAGTCTTACATCTTTTGAAGAACCTGGGCCATCACAACCCCATTCGTTAAATCTTCCACAGTCTGGCATGGTGCATCCACATTAAACGTCTGGATCTGAAAGAAAAACAAGGGGGGGAAGAAGTTCTGTGGTTACCTATGTAGATTTCTTAGGCTTCTTTTTGTGATTATCTCATCTTGGGGGTTGGAATAAATTTTAAAAAGGAAAACAGTTGGAAAATTTTTCCTTTATGGGACATTTCTTGCAGATCATTATTGTGATTTCCCCCCAATCACTTTCTTCTCTAGTAAAAAAGAAATTGTGAAGGACACTGAGTAACTTTCAGCCTGGATCCTACTGCCAGATGACCAATCTCAGAAAATCGTGCCGCCTTCATCCCATCCTCAGGGACATGCAAGGCAAAAACAATCTGGGCCAAAGAGATATAAGCAGATTATTTCTGGGAGAGAAAGGTCAACTTTCTCTTGACGTGACCAAGAAAGCTCCCTATACTACTGCTGGCTTTGTGTTATGACCACCAAGAGAATCAGTCGTGAGGTGAGGGCAAGGCAGTGAAGGGCAGAGGAGGAGGACAGAGAAAGCTGGGCCTTGAGCTAAAAACCAAACCACTGAATTAAAATACCTTGTATCCTCCTATTACGTGAGATAAATGTCTAGATTGTTTAAGCCTGCCTAGATTTGAGGTTTCTGTTACTCAGAACCAAAACATAAAGATGCAGAAGTCACACTGACTATAGATTATCAATTTGTTTTTATTTCAAATATATTCTAAATAGAACTTTGTACCTGTCAATATAACATGGCCAAGAAACGTTATCCTTTTCCCAATAGGATAATTTTTCTCTAAAAGAAAATGTAGCTGAGTCAACAATGCTTATACCCAGTAGTACACCCAGGGGTTGTAAGGAAATAAATCACTGAGAACAGACAGATATAAGCCATCCTCTCAGGGGATGTAGTAGTATAAGAAGAAGTGTAAAAAGCAAGCACAAGGACTGGAAGTGAGAGTGAGATGCAACCAAGGAATGAAAAACAGCTTGGTACGGATTGCGGGAGGTGAGGATAAGAACTGGAGGAAGAGGTGGAACAGGACAAGTAAAACAGCCAAAGACGGCCAAAAACCAAGCAGCACCTTGCCCGTACATTAGGCCAAAAACCAAGCAGCACCTTACCCGTACATTAGGCCAAAAACCAAGCAGCACCTTACCCGTACATTAGGCCAAAAACCAAG
>NW_003852469.1:69760-71415 GCF_000181295.1 Otolemur garnettii | reverse complement strand
GGCCAAAAACCAAGCAGCACCTTACCCGTACATTAGGCCAAAAACCAAGCAGCACCTTACCCGTACATTAGGCCAAAAACCAAGCAGCACCTTACTCACATTAGGACTTTATCCTAAGAGTAAACAAACGATACGAAGTGGGAGATGAGGCTGTGAGGTGTGCACTGGATAAAGATCATAATGGCTTCAGCATGAAGACGGGCGGGAACTGGGCAGGAGGCCTAACTGACTAGCGTTATACAGTAACACAGGAGCTAAACTAGGCAATGACAATGGCAGTCCTGGGAATATCACTCAGGTGACCATGTGTCTTCACATATGTTTTAATTTTATTTATTGGGTTTGGAAGGAAATAAAATTGCTGGGTCAAAGTATATCCACATTTAAATGTTTGTGATAAAACTACCAAACTGTCCTTTAATGACTGACGCAGCGATTTACTGTTACTAGTAGTGAGTGTCCACTCCTCTGCACCGTATCATCAAACATTAAAAAAAAAAAACCACTGACAGTACAGTCAGGGGCGTTACACTTCACAGGAGAGTCTCTTGGGCAGAGATAGATGTGGTGGCACAGGGCAAGGGCATTATTCTGAGATCCTCATAGGAAGGAGTTTTTACTTAAGGTCCTTCCAAGCCACCTTCCTGACATGAACCCAATATGTGGTAGAGCTTCAGTAAATGATTAGTAAATGAATAAATGGAGCAAATAAAAATCATCTACAGGAATTGGATTTTACTCTGTTCTACCTCCAGCTGCCTCCTCACTGGTAATGTGGTAATTTTTTTTTTTTTTGAACCAGTGTCACTTTGTCACCCTGGGTAGAGCGCCATGGTATCATAGCTCAAAGCAACCTCAAATGATCCTCTTGCTTCAGCCTCCGGAGTAGCTGAGATTATAGGCACCCATCACAATATCTAGCTAGTTTTTCTATTTTTAGTAGAGAAGGGGTGTCATTCTTGCTCAGGCTGGTCTGGAACTCATAAGCTCAGGGAATCCACCTGCCTTGGCCTCCTAGTGCGCTAGGATGACAGGCATGAGCCACCATGCCCAGCCATGATAATAATTTGAAAATAAAGAAGCACCGACCTGCTTTCTTTGACAGTGGCTAAGTTAGTGACCCCTTTTCCCTTAGGTCTGCATCTCATTTATCTCCATCACTGACCTTAGCACAACCCTGATAAAGAACAACCCTCAGTGAATGTTGATTTGGATGAAATCCATGTTAATCATGCATTTCACTTCATCTCTCTTAGTGGCAGATTTTTCCATAAAAAGCCTATAGAATAAAGTACCTAACGGTTGGCTGTGTCGTTTAAGGAATGAATGAGAAAGTGAACACACTTTAGGTATTTTGAAAAGTCTAGAGTAGTGGTCCCCGAACCTGGGTGTATGTGAGAATCATCTGGGAAGTTTTCATTCCGAAAATACACATTTCTTGGCTCTCTTGACTGAATCAGAATCTGTGTGTGTAGAAAGCGTGGAATCTATTTTTAACAAACTCATCAAATAATTCCTACGCAGAAGGCATGCAAAATTAGGAAACTGCCTCTGCCCCATCAAGAAACAAGTCAACAGGCTCGGTGCCTATAGCTCAACAGGCTAAGGCGCCAGCCACGTACACCTAAGGTGGCGGGTTCGAATCCCCAGCCCGG
>NW_003852469.1:61088-69562 GCF_000181295.1 Otolemur garnettii | reverse complement strand
AAAAGAAACAAGTCAACAAAGAAAGTAATTTTTAAAAAGCAAGTAATTTAGTTGTAAGATTTAATCTGCTTTTCTTTGGGGACCTCTGGAAAGCTAATTTTTCGCTTTTGTTTTTAAATGTAGCTTTCTGCAGTTCTCTCCTCTGTACTGCTCATGAGGCCAGAGACACTGACCTCTGCTGTAGACCAGAGCGGGGCAGATCCCAAAGGAAGCCCATCCCACAGAGCTGCTCTCTTCGCCCATCCAGGTGGTGAAGATGCTCTTGGAATCAGATAGCATGATGAATGCACAACCTTGGCACTGTATTAAAAACTGTACATTTTAAAAGGGTGAATTGTTTGGTATGTGAATTATATCTTGGTTTTTAAAGATCTATTATGCTCTAGTTCTCTGAGCTGACATCTCTGGGGTATTTCAGGATACAGTACAGTAAAACTGAAAATACTACGCATGTGCACTTACTGCATTAAGGCACGAAATTCTACCTGAAGGGCCATCATCTTCCTATTAATTCCAAGAAGCTCTATTAATACCACCTAACCTCCACCTCACCCTCCCTCACAAAAGCATGAGAGGAATAAGGCATGAGATTACCTGGAATTACCATCTCCTGAGCAGTGATTCATAACCAGGGAAGATTTTGCTGGTTGGCTGTGCAGCTAAGTGGGTGCCACTGACATCTACTAGACAGAGGCAAGGAAGCTACTACTGAACACAGCACACAGAGCACTGCTCACAGCAAAAAGTTCACCGGCCCAAAATGTCAAATGATGGTGAGATTTAAAAACTCTGCTGTGGAGTGCTGGTTCTCCACAGCACTCCAGGCTGGTCTCCAGGCCACCTCACAACCAGAAATGCAAAATCCCAGGCCCCAGCTAGAAACACCAAGCATGGGGCGCAGCAATCAGTGTTGTGTCCAGGTGATGCTCACCAGGTGATGCTCACCAATACCGAGCGCAGAGAAGACTCCAGGAATCGGCAAATTCAGTAAAGTCTCAAGGTTCCAAAATTAACGTACACAAATCAGTAGCATCTCTACATACTAATAACAGTCAAACTAAGACTCAAATCATAAACTAAATGCCATTTACAATAGCTACTAATGAAATGAAATATCTAGGAATATACTTAGCCAGGGAGGTGAAAGAACTCTTCAAGGAGAACTAACTACAAAACATTGATAAAAGAAATCACAAATGGCACAACAAATGGAAAGACATCCTATACTCATGGACTGGAAAAGTTTACACTTCAAAATGTCCGTACTGCCCAAAGCAATTCACAGATTCAACGCAATTCCCATCCAAATACCAGTATCATTTTTTACAGATGTAGAAAAAACAATCCCAAACTTCATATGGAACCAAAAAAGAGCCAAAGCAATACTAAGCAAAAAGAACAAATCTGGAGGCATCACATTACCTGACTTCAAATTATATTCAATACTACAAGGCTATGCTAACCAAAACAGCAGGGTACTGGTGTAAAGTTAGAGACTCAAAACAATAGAACAGAATGGAGAACCCGGAAATAAAGCCAAGAACCAACTGATTTTTGACAAAACAGACAAAAACATACAGTGGGGGAAAGACGCCTTATTCAATAAATGGTGATGAAAAAATTGGATAGCCACACGCAGAAGAAGGAAACTAGACCCCTATCCCTCACAACACACAAAAATTAACTCAAGATGGATAAAGACTTAAATGTAAGACC
This sequence comes from Otolemur garnettii, assembly GCF_000181295.1. Taxonomy (NCBI): domain Eukaryota; kingdom Metazoa; phylum Chordata; class Mammalia; order Primates; family Galagidae; genus Otolemur; species Otolemur garnettii. The sequence continues at coordinate 67,846 of NW_003852469.1, read as the reverse complement.
TGAAATCATAAGAATTCTACAAGAAAATATAGGAAAGACTCTTCTGGATATAAGCCTAGACAAAGAATTGATGATTAGGACCCCAGAAGCAAATACTACCACACAGATAAATAAATGGGACTTAATTAAACTATGATGTTTTTGCACAGTAAAGGAAATAATCAACAGACTAAATAGTCTATAAAATGGGAGAAAATATTCACACACTATACATCTGACAAAGGCTAATATACAGAATCTTCAAAGAACTCAAATCAGCAAGAAAAAAACAGCCCTCTCAAAAAATGGGCAAAAGGCATGAACAGATTTTTTTTTTTTCAAAAGATACACAAATGGCCAGCAAACCTATGAAAAAATACTCAACATCACTCATCATCCGGGAAATGCAAACTAAAACCACAACCAAATACCACCTTACCCTTGACAGAATGGCATTAACAAGTCAAAAAACGACTCAGCAGCTACCACTCAGCAGCTAGGCCACATACACTGGGGCTGGTGGGTTCAAACCCAGCCTGGGCCTGCCAAACAACAAAGACAACTACAACAACAACAACAACAACAACAAAAAAAAAAAAAAAGCAGGGTGTTGTGGCAGGTGCCTGTAGTCCCAATTACTTGGGAGGCTGAGGCAAGAAAATCACTTAAGTCCAAGAATTGGAGGTTGCTGTGAGCTGTGACACCACAGCACTCTACTGAGGGGGACATAGTGAGACTCTGTCTCAAAAAAAAAAAGTCAAAAAACAACAGCCGTTGACATAGCTATGGTAAAAAGGGACACATACACACTGCTGGTGGCACTGTACACTAGTACAACCTCCAGGGAAAACAGCGTGTAGATGCTTAAAGAACTAAATAAAAGCAGACCTAGCGTTTAACCCAGCCACTCCATTTCTGGGTATTTACCCAAAGGACAAGTCATCGTTTTATAAAAAAGACACCTGCTCCCTAAAATTTATTATAGCACCATTCACAACTGAAAAAATATGGACTCAACCTCAGTGCCATCAACCAATGAGTGGATAAAGAAAATGTGACACATATAAACCATGGAGTACTGCTCAGCCATAAAAAGGAAGGAAATATTATGTCTTTTGCAGCAAACTGAATGTTACTGGAGACCATTATCCTAAGTGAAGATATCTCAGGAATGGAAAAACACACACCACATGTTCTCACTTAGAAGTGACAGCTAAGCAGGGGTATATACGGCCATAAAGGGGAGCAACGGACACTGGAAACTAAGAAGAGGGGAGTGGAAGGGGGTGAAGGAGAAAAATCTACCTATCAGGTACAAGGTACACTAGTCTAGTGATGGATACGACGAAAGCCCTAACTTCAGAATTACACAATTCGCCAGGCGCAGTGACTCACACCTGTAATCCCAGTACTTTGGAAGGCTGAGGCAGGTGGATTGCCTGAGCTCAAGAGTTCAAGACCAGCCTGAGCAAGAGCCAGACCCCATCTCTGAAAAAACAAAACAAAACAACAGCTGAGTGTTGTAGTCCCAGCTACTTGGGAGGCTGAGGCAAGAGGATCACGTGAGCCCAAGAGTCTGAGGTTGCTGTGAGCTATGACATCATTGCACTCTACTGAGGGCGACAAAGTGAGACTCTATCTCAAAAAATAATAATAATAATAATTACACGATTCATTCATGTAAACACTGTATACCCTTAATCTATTGAAATAGTAAAAAAAAAAAAATTAAATACTAAAGCATGAGAACAATTGCATAGTTAGCGAACCATCTTAAATATGAATGCAACTAAAAAGCAGAGGTGAATTGCTTGCCCAAAGTTAGTATGAAACAAAATCAGGATTTAAATCCAGGTGGTCGCTTTTTCGTCTTGGCCGCCGACATGCCATCCAGACTGAGGAAGACTTGGAAGCCTCGGGGCCACGTGAGCCACGGCCACGGCCACGGCCACGGCCACAGCCGTATAGGCAAGCACAGGAAGCACCCAGGAGGCCGAGGTAATGCTGGTGGTATGCATCATCACAGGATCAACTTCGACAAATATCACCCAGGTTACTTTGGGAAAGTTGGTATGAGACATTACCACTTAAAGAGGAACCAGAGCTATTGCCCAACTGTCAACCTTGATAAATTGTGGACATTGGTCAGTGAGCAGACACGGGTAAATGCTGCCAAAAACAAGACAGGAGTTGCTCCCATCATTGATGTAGTACGATCAGGCTACTACAAAGTTCTGGGGAAGGGAAAACTCCCAAAGCAGCCCGTCATTGTGAAGGCCAAATTCTTCAGCAGAAGAGCTGAAGAGAAGATTAAGGGTGTTGGAGGGGCTTGTGTCCTGGTGGCTTGAAGCCACATGGAGGGGAGGGTCATTAAATGCTGTTTCCTTGTGGTCTGAAAAAAATAAATAAATAAAGCCAGGTGGTCAGGTGGTCAGGCGGCACCTGAGGCTCAAAGGGGTAGGGTGCCGGCCCGATATGCCAGAGGTGGCAGGTTCAAACCCAGCCCCGGTCCAAAACTGCAAAATAAATAAATAAATAAATCCAGGTGATCTAATGTCAGAACCTGTACTTTTAACTACCATGCTGATCCTCTATTTAAAAAAAAAAAAGTGCTTTCACTTTTGTACATCAGTGATTTCTTTATTCTTCCATTAGGGGACAATATTAGGCAGAGGAGAGAAAATAAAATGGGGGAGACACCACCAAAATAATTACACCCTCCCTAATTCTACACACCAATAGCGTCTTACAGGCTGTCCTAAAGCAAGTAATGTGCTAACAAGCTATGCTGATGTGCTGGGTTTCCCAGAAGTGCACTAATAATACAGCGATGATTTTTTCTCCACTTAGCTTGTTGTCATCACCTGGTAACATTCTAGTTTCTTTCTTGTTTTTCAGTCTCTAAAACCTGGGAAAGTGCATTCTTTTCATTGACATTAAAGTACAATTCAAGAAATTAGGCTTGACAGGTGTAATAGGCAGGGCAGACTTTGACTCAGAGGGTGGGGAGAGGAGCCACAGTGGAAATTTTCAAGCACATCCTGCTGAACGTGCTTGCGGCATACACTTTGATTGAGATTTAAGCTTCAAATGTTTTCCACTGATAGAATGATACATTGTCTTTCCACAAGTATTCCTCTTTCAAAAGAAATCTGGAACATAGGATTCTAGGGCCAGTAGGCTCAATGGCACTAAGAGGTTCCACAGAATTGAGTTCTGTATAGGTGACTAAAAGCTATCCGTGAAGCACCTGAGCTTTTATTATTTTAACCATTTCTAGGGGAAGAATTTCTATAATGAATTACATACATCTATCTCAGACTAAATGCTATATATAGTGAAAACAAACTTTTCCTTGATACTAAGGTCCATAATCAGTAGTTGAACACGGAGGCTCCAGAAGTTAAGATTCTCAGCCCAGGGACTAAATCACCCAGACTGAACTTCCAGCTCTTCCGTCTCCTCTGCTGTTGACAGCTGTCTATGTTTTGCTGAGTGTTCCAGTCACCTTCTAGCCTACAACGTGCAAAAAACGCACATAACCAAACCGCCTAGAACAGTGGTTCTCAACCTTCCTAAGGCTGCAACCCTTAATACAGTTCCTCATGTTTGTTTGTTTTTTCTTTTTGAGACAGAGCCTCAAGCTGTCCCCCTGGGTAGAGTGCCGTGCCATCACAGCTCACAGCAACCTCCAACTCCTGGGGTCAAGCGAGTCTCCTGCCTCTGCCTCCCAAGTAGCTGGTACCACAGGCACCTGCCACAATGCCCAGTTATTTTTTGGTTGCAGCCATCATTGTTGTTTGGCAGCCGGGCTGGATTCGAACCCGTCACCTTAGGTGTATGTGGCTGGCGCCCTAGCTACTTGAGCCACAAGCGCCAGCCCAGTTCCTCATGTTGTGGTGACCCCCAACCATAAAATTATTTTCGTTACTAGCAATGAAGTTTACATAGAGTTTATATAAAATAGAGAAAATGTACTAGAAGTTTATATAAAGTAGAGAAAATTATTCTATGTGAGAGACTTTTCTTTGGAATTTGTGTGCATTTCCACTTATGGTATATGTGGCTTTGGAACAGTGTTCATTAGTCTGGCTTCCAGATAAGAAGGGTGCTACCAGACTAAATGTACACGTTCAGCCACCCCCAACATTGTTCACATAAACATGTACTCTGCTTTTTATGAAGACGGCTAAAAGAGAACAAATCTAGCATTAATCTTAATTTTGAAACATTCTGATGTAAATTTTAAAATGTTTCCAAATCTTAGAATGGTGCATCTTTGTTTGGACACTGCCCTCCATGTTCTGTCATTGATAAACTCTAATCTCCAGAAATTTTCCTTGAAGTTTCCAATGACAATTCAAAAAGCCTGTTCTACAATACTATACCTCTCGACCTCTCTCTACAACTAAGACCATGGATTACACATTTTCTTGACATTGTATCAGATTCTATGTAGATTTTCTCACATTGTCTGCTGCTGGTGGCCCTTCAAACATCCCTCTATGATTTTTCCACTGTATTTTTTTCTTTTTATAAAGGAAATGTTTTGCAGTTTTTGGCCCGCCCGGGTTTGAACCAGCCACCTCCAGTATACGGGGGACTAGTGCCCCACTCCTTTGAGCCACAGGCGCCACCCAATTTTTCCACTATATTTTTATCAGCAATTCCCTCTCAAATAACTGCACTGACTACCATCTTTTGGCAGATGCCCTTCAAATCCAGATTGGCGCCAGATGTAGGGTTTTTTTACTTTACGATGGTGAGAAACAGAAGCACACTCCCTAGAAGCCGCACTCTAAGTCCCCCTACAAATACTGAGCTCTTGACTTTCAGGAGTCTATAAACTGCATGGCATACTCAACACTTCCCACTATAAACAGGCTTTGTGTTTGGTGATGTTCCCCAAACGAAGGCTAACATTAGTGTTCCGAGCACATTCAAGACAAGGTAAACTGAGCTACAATACTCAGTAGATTCCATGTGTTAAATGCATTTTTAACTCAGGATGTTTTCAGTTTACAATGGGGTTTATCTAGCTGTAACCACATCCTTAAGTGGAGGAGCAGCTATACACTTCATTACTTCCAGGACTTTTTTCCCCGAATTTTAAACAATGTAGCCCTACTACAGATTAAATTGGCTTCTTCATCTTTGCCTGTTTTTCTTTTCCCCTAGCATTGAGGGAGACAATACTTGTTACAGACTCAAAAACTCAATCTGAAGCCTCTCAGTCTTCTGTTTACAACCTCTGCCAAATCTATTTCTTCCAGAACATCAAACGATGTACTAGTTCCTTCCTTTATATCCCCCCTGCCTTGTCAAACTGTAGCCACATTAACCAATTTATCAGTTTTCCTGTTTTTTAAAATACAGCAATGAAACACTTCTTGCCTGAAGCTGGAAACCATCAGAGTTGTAAACCATGTATTAACTATATACGTATATTGCTAACGACCTCAGATCCCTAAGATGGCCTAATACAAAACTTACTGCATTTATCAGGCTCTATCTCCGTATACATTCCATGTTTCAGAGGACATAATTTGATTCATAACGTGACCTAGCTGAATTATAAAAACCTCAGACTTTTTTTTTTTACATTTGCTACAACCAACCTAAGGCAATGCCTCTTAGCCAAGTGTCCCCCTATAGAACAGCGAACTCTATAAATCGAGGGATCTAAGCTTTAAGCCAACGCACCACCAATCAGAATTCCTTTGACATGTGTGTAAGCTTGGGTTTGCTGTCCCGTTCTAGAAGAGGATGCTGAAGACACGACTGTTGACATTAGAACTCAATACGCATTTACTTCAAAGTGTAAGAAGGTTAATAAACGTTTTAGAATCCCACAACGTTGCCCCCAAATGTCTTTGCGTCCCATGACTGATTCCCAAATATCGTCCAGATCTAAGTGTTTACCCTTGATGCCTTTTCTAAGTCTCTTCACATCGCTCACTTTCTAATCGCCAAAATGCATCTCGCATTTTAAATACCCTGCCCCTGGTGCCTTTTTCGTATTTTTCCTACGCTCCCTTAAAAGCACTTTTCCTTTCCAGCGGGCAGGGCTCGTCCCTCCAGGGGCTGCGCACCATCCCCATTGAGCCTGACAACAAAGGCGAGGGGCGCCGCAGCCGGGTCCCGGGTCCCTCCGCCGGCGTCGCCCAGCGCGGGGACAGCGGAGGCTCCAGTGTCCCTGAAAGCCGAGCTGAGGACTCGCGCCTCAGCGCTGCCAACTACCCTGATTACAGTGTCGCCTGCACCCCGTCATTAGCCTCCACCGGGCGGGTTTCCACTCTGGGAACAGCCAACGCCTCGGGCCCGGCAAGTTTCTCTCCTCCTCGCCGACCCCGGCCCGGCCGCGGGTGCAGACGCGGCCCGCACCGGCGAACCTGGCGCCGCCCGCCCCAGGCCCCGGATGTGACGGCACCGTGGCCCTCGGCGCTCGCCCCCCGGGACCAGCGAGGGGGCGTCCCGGGAGGCGGCCTGGGGGAGGGGTCCCCCCGGCGCCCCTCCGGCCACCACATACCCAAGTGAGAAGGCTCTCGCACAGCTCCACCCGTTCCACCGACTCCACGTTGAACATCTTCCCCCGCTCGGCGTGGCAGCGCCTCCCCGCCCTGCAGAAACCGCTGCCGCTCGGCCTGGGGTCGCTCCGGAGGGCCCGGGCGGCTGACTCGGCCTCCGGCCCGCCTGCTCTGGGCCCGGGTTGCCGACTGTCGCCCCGGCGCTGGCAGCGGCTCCCGCAGCGTCACCCCCGGCGCCCCTCCTGCTCCTAC
>NW_003852469.1:56588-60921 GCF_000181295.1 Otolemur garnettii | reverse complement strand
CCTCGGCCGTCCGCACGCGCCTCACGGAAGCTCGGCAGTGCGCGTGCGCCTGTGTCGGCACTCCAAATTAAAAAAGAGACAGCTAGTGGTTGTCCGGGAGGGGTGGCGGGAGCAGTCCCCGGAAACAGTCTCTGTCCTCTGTCACCGGGAATTGGCGAGGTAGCTCCTCCGCGGGCCGAGGTACGCGTCCCCTCCCCCGGCCGCGGCCTGGGCGCCGAGCGCGCGCCCGCCACGCCCACCCGCTCAGGCCCCGACAGGCGCGGACGCGGGGCCCGGTGCGGCGGGGCTGCCGGGGGCCGCCGGGCTGCCGGGGCTCTCAGGCCGGGAGCCGCCGCCTCCGACCCCCCGGGGCTCCGCCTTCCTCCGGGAAGCCGGGTCTGAGCCTCAGAAGCGCCCGGCTTCCGTCCGGAGGCGCCTGGAGACGGTGGAAGGGCCGACGTGGAGGGCGTCGCGGTGGTTCTAGGTGGGCTTGGCCGGCGGCGAGGGGAGCTCGCGGATCCTTCTTGGATCGCTGGAGCCGCGACTCGGTGAAAACTTCACTTAGAGAGAGGGTGTGCGCCAGTTCTCTAGTCCGTAAGGACCCCGACAGCCCTGGGGCCTGCTTCTCCTAGAGGTTGGAGTTGGCTTTCCGTAATGGGGACGTGGACCATTCTTGTCTCGCCTTTTTAGAGGCACCAATCTTTGCAGGGCTACCGATAAATTTTTAACCCTTCTAGCCTATGCGGAAAAGTGCATACGACATACACGTTTAAAGGATAATGAATAAAACACTCAGATAAAAACAAAAAGAGCATGGCCAGCACCCCAGCATCCCCCCCCCCCGCCCACCCTATGTTCATTTCCAAGGGTAATTCTTTCCCCAGCTTGACTTTTGTGATGATGATTTCATTGCTTTTCCTCATGGGTTTACCCTCGATGCATGCAGTAGTGTTTTCCTTCGCCTGTTTTTGAACTTTTATGGGTGGAATCTGTGTTTTGTGGCTTTCCATTTAATTTGTGTGCTGTGTATCTATAGCTAATTTTCACTGCTGTCTAGTATTCCATGGGAATGAATATAACAGTGTATCCATTCTACCGTCAATGGACCTTTTGTTCCAGCCTTAGGGCTACTGAGAGCAATCCTGTGAACTTTCTTATCCCTGGGCCTTAGTGCAGATGTGCTGGAGTTTGCAAGACGTACACTTTGCAGTCCTGAGAGAATTGTTGATTTGTAGAGTATGCATTTTGGTTTGCAGTTCCCAGGAACCCGCTTGCCCCCTTTCCCATTGACAGTAGGTTTTCTCACTGAGCACTCAGAACTTCGAAGACAGTTTTTAATGGTGCCTTACAGAGTTCATGTCTGATGAGTTATCATTTTGTGAATGTGAACAAATCTTACTTGAAGTCTTTTCATTCGTCTTTCTACCAAACATTCTTCCCAACACCAAGGGCAGGGAAACCTTCAGAAATTATAAATTCGTATCTCACCTGCCTTGGTTGCTCTGTTGGTGCCTCTGGGTGTTGGTCAAACCAGAGTTCCCACATTCCATACTAGGTGGTTCTGTTGAATCCCGGTCACTTTAAGTGACCTATACCTGTTAGACAAGTGAAGAAAGTCTGTAAGTATATATTACGTTGACTTAAGCTAGACTCATATGCAGCTTGTCTTTGGAAGTGGAGAAAAGGTGCCCTTGCTGGACCGTCCATGCGGTGTTCTTGGAGTTTCATTTTATTTCCTGGCCATCAAATTTCTACACAAGCTTTTTTTTTTTTTTTTGTGCAGTTTTTGGCCGGGGCTGGGTTTGAATCCCCCACCTCCAGCGCCCTACTCCTTTGAGCCACAGGCGCCGCCCTCTACACAAGCTTATTAAAAAAGACACTGACCATCTCCTTTGTTCCAAAAAGTCCTGGAATTTTCTCCTTTTCCTTCCCTGTTTTTTTTCTTTCCTAAAAACTATGGAAATGACCAGGAAGAAGTGAGGTGAACTTCTCTTTGCTGTGTCCTTAACTCCAGTTAGTTGGAGGCTGGTTCTCATCTATAGCTGTTTATCAGATTCAAGTGAATGTGGTTAGTGTCCCATGTGGCAGTGCTCCGAAATTTATCCTGTCTTCGAGGGAACGTGTAGAGCAGACGTCCTCAAACTATGGCCCGCGGGCCACATGCGGCCTGCGGAGGACATTTATCCAGCCCGCTGGGTGTTTTTGCACCACTGCCTGTCCTGCTTAGCAGCTGACTCTTCCTGGGGCCTGCAGTCCGGCCCTCCAACGGTCTGAGGGATAGTGAACTGGCCCCCTGTTTAAAAAGTTTAAGGACCCCTTATGTAGAGCTTGGATTAAAGAGAGTTTGAGATGCACTATAGTGCAGCTGTGGGAAGACATGGCTAGTTTTTATCATAGTTCTGCCGATTCCTCGACAGTTATTAATAATAGTAGTCAAGGTGTTGTTATACCTTTCATCTACTGAGAGCCTGTGCGATGTGACACTCAGTATGTTAAATGTTTTCTTGTAGTTATGTCATTATTTTCATATACTCCACAAGGCAAGGCTTTTTATTTTGTTTGCTTTGCTAAAAAAAAGTAGCAGTTTGATGTGGTTTCACCTAATTTTATGCCTTTTACACATGAGAAATCTGAGACTCAGACTTTATGTAAGTACACGGTTGTCTCTCCCCAGAGCTTATGGTTCTTTGCTGTTTGGAGGAAATCCCCAGTAAGACTCGGCCAACTGAGCAACAGCAAAGCTGGTCTTCAGGCTTCTGTCACCCCACACAGTTTCTAAGACCTAAGATGGCTTGTTTTTATAACTCTCAAAACAGTTAAAAACAGGGCAGGTAGTTCTTGTTTTCACATTTGACAGGATCCCATTTCTGTACATTTAATAACCTTGTTTCTGGGTTTTATGTAGCAGCATTTGGTGGCTCCTGTAACATGAAAGATCCTGTGCCCTCCTCAAGGGAATAAGATGTGGTTCTTGATTGAAAGGAGTTCATTTTTTAACAGTTTATTCTTAGTTTTTATGGATGCATTATAGTTGTACATGTTTATGGGGTACATGTAATTTTTTTAATTGTTTACATGTGATGTTTTGATACAAGCATACAACGTGTAGTGATCAAATCTGGGTCCCAAAACCTCTACAACAAAACCTTCAAACAACACGGAAAAAGTAAATAAATAAATTCAGTGAGATGTTATTTTGTGTGCTTGGAACTAAGGGCTTAACTTCTATGATTAGTAATAATCATAAGTTTTGAAGGTAAAGCATTTAAGCAAAATATTTATTCTAAAATTAAACTGTGCTCAATTTGGGGTGGTCCGTCCATAAATATTTGGCATCTGTATAAACATTTTGAGTGATGTCTTTTAAAAAAGGAGTTCATGATGGAGTGAGAGAATTTAGCAGCTGGCGTGGGCTTTGGCCAGTATGGGAGCCTATGGTTTGCTCTCAGTGAGATAATAAGAAGGCATTTGAAGGAAACTGAGGGCCCAGGCAGGTGAGAAGTTGTCTGCATTGAGGCCTGATTTGCATCCCTAAGGTTAAAGTAATACATCCTTGAAAGAATTCAAGTTGTAGAACTGTGTCCTAGGAATGGAGAAGGTCTAGCTCTTCCAGCCCAGCTCCCAGCTTTAACCTCAGTTAACCTTTTGTCTGTATCTTACCTGATTCTGTTCTTTTCCAAAATGTCATCAGAGAAACGTGGTGGTGGAAGGATATCATCAAGTCCAACTTTAACATTCTGCAGAAAATGTGCAGTCTCGATAAAGGGTGGTTGCGGTTGCTAACCCAAGTTTGTTAAAAGGTCAGAATATAGTTTAAAGAGAGTTTATTTAAGTCTAAAAGTTGAGGACCAGGAAAAGAACAGATTTTAAAGAATGGAAGTCAGTGTTCTAAAGTGTAGAAGTTTGGGCCAGGCACAGTGGATCACACCTATAATCCTAGCACTCTGGGAGGCCATGGGGAGTAGATTGCTGGAGCTCACAGGTTCGGGTTCAAGACCAGCCTGAGCAAAAGCAAGACCCCCATCTCTACTAAAAATAGAAAAACTGAGACAAGAGGATCACTTGAGCCCGGTTGGAGGTTGCTGTGAGCTATGACACCATAGCACTCCACCCAGGGTAACAGCTTGAAATTCTGTCTCTAAATAAATAAAGTGTAGAAGTTTGGGATTATATATAATACAAAGATAAAGTTTAGGGAAGCTTAAAAGAATTTTAATATTTTGGGCTTACTGTGCAGTTATAATCTGATTAGCTTTGGTGGGTGGAAGGTGTATAGTAGAACCTCCATAGCTCACCACCTCCCTACACTGACTGCCTCCTTAAATTGACCTATTTTTTTTTTTTTTTTTTTTTT
>NW_003852469.1:39027-56462 GCF_000181295.1 Otolemur garnettii | reverse complement strand
ACGCCCGGCTATTTTTTGGTTGCAGCCGTCATTGTTGTTTGGCGGGTCCGGGCTTGGGATTCGAACCCGCCACCTTAGGTGTACGTGGCTGGCGCGTTAGCTGGTTGAGCTATAGGCGCCAAGCCAATTAACCTAATTTTTATAGACCAGACATGCACCACCTGTGCACATCAGTACAGTAGGCCTGGTTCCTTATGTTGATCATTTCCGTATGTTGACCAGTTTGTTACAGTCCCTTGGGTGGTCAACTCACAGAGGCTGTATTTAGCATTTTACACTGAAGATGTCACTGTTACAGGGTCCCTGTTTGGAGCACCATCTGGTCTGAGTTAGGTGCAGGACAATAAAGAAGGCAGTTAATCTATAATAAAGATCAGTGATTAGAAGGGGGAGGTCTGGACTCTGGTCTTCTTTAGTCATTTATAGAGCAGCAACAATGAGGTAGAGAGTTAAGCTCTAATCTAAGAAGCAGAATTGTAAACATGTTACGTGACTCAGATCACAGTAACATCTCTCTCAAGGTTTAAAGTGTTTTGGGGTTCTAACAGTTGAATTTTATTTACTTTGACAGCAGACTTGGAATTAAAATCTAGGGCTCTTAATGGCTGAGTGGCAAGTGTTGGGGCTTCCCTTTAGAGCCTGGGCTATTGGCAAAATCAGTAGCATTGTTTAGTTTTAGATAAAAACCTAACTATGGAAAAAAAAAAGTTGGAGAATCGAAGTCCAGATTGATTTTGGAATTCATTTTCAAGACTGAGGTATTGGACGCCTCTGTGGCTTATGCCTGTAATCCTAGCACTCTGGGAGGCCGAGGCAGGTAGATGCTTGAGCTCACAGGTTCAAGACCAGCCTGAGCCAGAGCAAGACCCTGTCTCTACTAAAAATAGAAAAACTGAGGTAAGAGGATCACTTGAGCCCAAGTTGGAGGTTGCTGTGAGCTGTGATGTCACAGCACTCTACCCAAAGTGACAGCTTGAGACTCTTGTCTCAAAAAAAAAAAAAAAAAAAAAAGACTGAAGTATTATGTCATTACCTCAAGTGGAAATTTTCTTTTTATTGTTTATCACCTGTAATTTTAAGTCAGAGCAACCTCTTTTCAAACTGAAATAGCAGCTCATTTCACATTTACACTTCTGTTTTTATGCCAATTATAAAAAAAAAAAAAAACTAAGACAGAAGTTACACTATTGAAGCCCCCAACAAGTAGGTCAAACACCATTAGCCGATCTCCATGTGACAGCCCCAGGTTTAGTTGGGGTTTCCCGACAGGAAAATGAAGTGGAGTTTCCTGTTCCTCTCAACAACAATGAGAAATGCTGCTATAAAACGGTGCAAATGAAATTATGTGGGCCTGCAGCACTTAAAGTGTCCTGTAAGTATATATCAAAGGACATAATTGCATAGAAGTCAAATAAATTTTAACGTAGAATTTAGTCACATTATCACCAGTTGCACCTGGAAGGGCACAGATACAAATGAAATGCATTTTTTAAAAATGCAAAGTAGTAAACTGCCCAACTATAGAATAGGAGAAAATAGTAATAATTAGAATATATGGACTGGGTGTGGAAAATAGTATTAATTAGAATATATGGACTGGGCATGGTGGCTCCCAGCACTCTAGGAGGCCGAGGTGGGCGTTCGCCTGAGATCACAGGTTCAAGATCAGCCTGAGCCAGAGCAAGACCCCATCTCTAAGAATAGCTGGGCTTGTGGCAGGTGCCTATAGTCCCAACTACTCAGGAGGCTGAGGCAAGAGAATCGCTTGAGCTCAGGAGTCTGAGGTTGCTGTGAGCTGTGACGCCACCGCACTCTCCTGGGGGGCAACAAAGTGAGACTGTCTCAAAAAAGAAAAAAAAAAATTGTATTTGTTGGTGAACTTAACTTGCAAGGTACTTTTGCCTGTGTTAGTTTGGTTTAAGCCTCACAACTCTGTGAATTAATTAGAGGCTCAGAATCTTGACACAGGGAATACCATTTTGGTTGTCTCTGAGCAGATGCAAGTAGCTCTTACTGCCCCTGGGACTTTCAGTGGTCACAGCATCTCTAATTTACAAAGACGAAATGTGATAAAATAAAAGTCTAAATCGATTTCATGGCCACTCCACGTTACTTGAAGCTCGGTTTCAGCTGGCCAGTTTATTTGACTGTTCTTTGGGATGAATATCATGAAACTCAGCTCTTTCCCTGAGTTTCCTGGTGCGCACCTTCCTAATGGGTATTTGAAACCTGTCATTAGAGAGTTCCTCATGTATCAGGCCATTACTATGCGTAAAGCTGATGAAAACTGCCTTTGATCTATTTGTTTGCTTAGGTTTCTTCCAGGAGAGGCATTTTCTTACTAGCTGCCAGTTCAGATTCTTTTCAAAGGTATTAAGACTTTCACATTTAAAATACCTGATTAACGATGACATTGGATATACTTTTTTTAATTCCCTGAGTTATGTAAGTGCAGAACTTTGTTTTAGTTGTTAATATCTCATAGTTAGTTGAATATTTCCTTTATTTCCTTTTAAGTATCTTATAATGCTTTGAACTTCACTGTTTTATCAACTCGGAAGTGGTTGGGCTGTGTTTCCTCATACCTGTAGAGTTGGGTACTACTGTTTTGTTCTAGTCTAGAGTGTGGGAAGGAGAGTTTCATATCCCCCCCCCTTTTCTCTTCATAAGGAAATGCAGCCACAGAGTGATTCTATATTCCAGTCCAATGAATTCTGAACCATAAGCTGAGCTTGGTTTCAGGTGAGGCTAATGGTTTTTCAAACACAAAAATTTCCATTAATTCAAGTGGTCTTGATATAAATATAAATATCCTATAGCCTAAGTATCTTTTACTTTTCAAATTACTAACACTGTAAGTATATGGAAGTCACTTTTATTTAAATAAATGTCTGTAAGTCCTACCAGGGCTTATAAGAATGTTTACAAAAGAGTAGAATATGTTCCCCTTTCCATCCATACATGGTAAATTCTATAAGACACACACATTCAGGGCTATGAGGGAGAAGAGAGATCTGATCTACTTGGAGAATTTATTTGTTATTCAGGAGTAAGAAATGAGCAGTTGGCAAGAGCATCTTTTTTCTTAAAAGCTAAGCATAAAGAAGAAAAAGTAGTTCTTTTTAATTTTATTTTAGGCCAGGCATAGTGTAATCCTACGACTCTGGGAGGCTGAGGTGGGAGGATTGTTTGAGCTCAGGAGTTAAGACTAGCCTGAGCAAGAGCAAGACCCCATAGCTATAAAAAATAGAAAAATCATCCAAGTGTCCTGGTGTGCACCTATAGTAGCTACTTAGGAGGCTGACTTAGGAAAATGGCTTGAGCCCAGGAGTTTGAGGTTGCTGTGAGCCATGATGACGCCATTGCACTCTAGTTGGGGTGACAGAGCAAGACTCTGTCTCAAAAAAAAAAAATTATTTTTAAAAATATAATTGAATGTTAAATTATAATAATTGTTTTCCTTAAAGGAAATAGAATTTTGTACTCCCCAAACAAATGTACCTGTCATCTTTTAAAAACCCCAATACTAGGAGCCTGCCCACTGGGGTCGTGCTTGATGCAGCCTCCCTCACATGTTTGCTGCCAAAATTAAATGTCTTAGAAGTCAGTTTTATTGCTTTTATTCGTACATTTTCTTTTCATTCTGTCATTTGTAACTTTTTTCTTATTGTTTCATATTTTAGACCTGGAATGGCCAGATATCAAGGTGAAGTTCAGAGTTTGAAACTGGACGATGATTCAGTTATAGAAGGAGTAAGTGACCAAGTGCTTGTGGCAGTCGTGGTCAGTGTCGCTTTGGTTGCTACCCTGGTGTATGCACTTTTCAGGTGAGACTAAAGAACAAAAGAATTAAAATATTATACATTTACATGGGCCACTGACTTTTGAGTCTTAGTAATGCGTAATACTTAATATGAAAAGCAAATAATAGATCTCAATGATTGTAGATATTTACTAAGGTATTTTATTTTCCACTCGGCTCTGATTACTAGCATATATCTTTCCTGTCATTAACTGTCTTAACAAGATAATATTTAAATCCATCATTCATATTTTAAATAAAATAGTGATACTATGTTCTATGGGAGTATCACTGTTTAAAAATAATTTTCATAATTCAATCCATCAACTCACAGGTGATATAGATAATTAGGGCAAAGTATGTTCAGTTTTTAAATGGAAAAACTGAAGTAAAAAAGGACTTGGCTAGTGTAAAGAAAATTAATATTAGAATTAGTTTTAGTTTACTTATTAGCTATTTACTTATTTTTTTAGAGTTGGGGGTTTCACTGTTGCCTGGGCTGGACTCAAACTCGTAGGCTCCAGTGTTCCTCCCACCTAAGCCTCCCAGTTCCCTGCATCTGTAGGTGCTATGCCCACTCTAGAATTAATTTTAATTAATTAGTCTTACTTAACTATTATAGAATCAGGAAGAACATTTAAAAATCTCAGATGTCTGTGTATCAATAATATGGGTACTAGACAATAAAGTAGAAATTTAAGAGTTAGTGCATGAAGATAGATAAAATTTTGTATACACATTAAAGCAGAAATGAAAAAAGTACAAAATAGAAAAAGGTTAATTCTGAAAATTACAAATCAGTTTATGTCTTCCTATAAAAATTCCAGAAAGGATTATTAACAAATGTGGAAACTTGAAAAAATGGCGTTAATTTGATCATTTACCTGTGCAGTGATAGTCTTTTGTTTATTTATTTTATTTATTTATTTTTTAAATCATAACTGTGTACATAGGCTCTCACCCACACTGTGGCCTGATCATGGCTCACTATAGCCTCGGGCTCGAGCAAGCCTCCCACCTTGCCTAACTTTTTTTACTTTTTATTGAGACAGGGTGTCACTGTGTTTGGCCTCAGGCAGTCCTCCCGCCTTGCCTCTCAGAGTGCTGGGATTATAGCCATGGTGTGCCAGCATACCTGGTTTGAAGTCTCTTGTTAGCATAACCTTACCTTGACTCCAAGTTTTACAGACTGATAATCCAGAATGACACTGGTGGTACGCGTGTGAACGTGATGGGGAAGATGATACCAGAGGATAGCAGAGTTAAGTGAATTCATAATTGGTCGGCAGGTTGCTCCTCCAAAAAGGAGGATGCTGTCCACTGCTGCAGGGCTCTGTCCTTGAAACCATTCTATTCAATTTAATAGTAACTTGGATGAAGTTACTATCAATCTGTTGTATCAAGCATCCTCTTGCCTCAGCCTCCCAAGCAGCTGAAACTACAGGCACCCACCACAATGCCCGGCTACTTTTTGGTTGCAGTTGTCATTGTTTAGCAGACCCGGGCCAGGCTCGAACCTCCTAGCCTCGGTATATGTGGCTAGCGCCCTACTCACTGAGCTACGGCTCCAAGCCTATAGTTTTAACTTTTAAAAAAATTAATTAATTTTGTCTTGAGGCCTAGCTTTTGGCCGGTCTTGGCTTCTGACATGACTTTCTCACTAAGCTTAATCTCACCTATAATCTTAGCACTCTGGGAGGCTGAGGTGGGAAGATCATTTGAGCCTAGGAGTTCCACACCTGCCTCAGCAGGAGCTAGACCCCCATCTCTACTAACAATAGAAAAACTAGCCAGGTGTTATGGCAGACACTTGTAGTCCCAGGTACGTGGGAGGCTGAGGCAAGAGGATCACTCCAACCCAGGAATTTGAGGTTGCTGTGAGCTATGACAACACCATAGCACTCTACCCAATGTGACAGTGAGATTCTATCTCAAAAAAAATAATACTTTAATAGATTTAGGTGGTATAAGTGAAGCTTTGTTACGTGGAGACTTTAGTGTACCTGTGGGTAATGTTCCAGTCTGCATTCTCCTTCCAGCCTCCCCTGCAGAGTCTCTACTGTCCATCACATCACTCTGTGTGACCACACGTAGCCATTGTTTAGCTCCCCTTGTAGGTGGTAAAAGTGATAACATGGTATTTGGTTTCCATTCCTAAATTAGTTCCCTTAGGATACGGGCCTGCACTTTCATCTAGATTGCTCTAAAAGACATTATTTCGGCTCGGCACCTATAGCTCAACCGGCTAAGGCGCCAGCCACGTACACCTAAGGTGGCGGGTTCGAATCCCCAGCCCGGACCCACCAAACAACAATGACAGCTGCAACCAAAAAATAGCCGGGCGTTGTGGCGGGCGCCTGTGGTCCCAGCTACCAGGGAGGCAGAGGCAGGAGACTCGCTTGAGCCCAGGAGTTGGAGGTTGCTGTGAGCTGTAATGCCACAGCACTCTACCCAGGGGGACAGCTTGAGGCTCTGTCTCAAAAAAAATAAATAAATAAATAAATAAATAAAATAAATAAAAGACATTATTTCATTCTTTTTTGTTGCTGAGCAGTATTCCGTAATATATAGAAGGTGCCAAAAAAATGTATACACATTTTAGGAAAAGAAACAGCTATATTAAAATCGTAATACTTAAGTCACATTTGACTTCTGCAATGCCAAGAGGTGCTCAAACATGATTTGTATTCATCTTTTGTTATTGGTATATATTGAGTATTACAATTTTAATATAGTTTTTTTTTCCTTTTTAAAAATGTGTATACGTTTTTTGGCACCCTCTATATACTGCATTTTCTTTATCCAGTCTGGTTGATGTGCGCTTTGATTCTCTGTAGCTTTGCAATTGTGAATTGTGCTGTGATAAACATGTGAGTGCAGGTGTCTTCTTGATGTAATATCTCCTTCTCCTTACCCAGTAGTGGGATTACAGGATTGAACAGTAGATCTACTTGCAGTTCTTTGAGAAATATCTATACTGATTTCCATACTAGTTTTAACGGTTAAATTTAATTCTTTGATATATTTTTATTTAATTTTATATATGGTGAGATGAGGGTCCCAATTTTTTTTTTTTTTGAGACAGAGTCTCACTATGTCACCCTCAGTAGAGTGTCATAGTGTCACAGCTCACAGCAACCTCAAACTCTTGGGCTTAAGTGATTCTCTTGCCTTAGCCTCCCAAATAGCTAGGACTAACTACAGGCACCCGCCACAACGCCCGGCTATTTTTTGTTGCAGTTGTCATTGTTGTTTTGCTGGGTTCAAACCCACCAGCCTCGGTATATATGGCTATTGCTGTAAGTACTGTGCTATAGGCACCAAGCCCCAATTTTTTTTTTTGCATGTGGAATATTCAATTTTCTCAGCACCATTTGTTAAAAGACTCTACCTTCCCCATTGAATAGTTTTATCCCCCTTGTCAAAAGTCAGCTGACCATTGTCTTAGTCAGTCTGAATTGTTAACCATAGGCTGGATTGCTTACATAACAAACATTTAACTATCCACGGTTCCAGAGGCTGGGAAGTCCAAGATCAAGGTGTTGTCAGATGTGGTGTCTGGTTTGCAGGTGGCTATTTACTTGTTGCAGCTTTATGTGGCAGAGTAGAGGCTGGGAGCAAGCTCCCTCCTACCTCTTCTTACTAATATAAGGGCACTAATCCCATCACGACCCAGTTACCCACCTTCATGACCTACTTACTTTCCAAATGTGGCCTCTCCAAATACTATCTCATTAGGGATTAGGATTTCAACATATGTGTTTTGTCAAGGGTGGAGGACACAAACATTCAGTCTATAGCAGTCAAATATGTAAGAACTTATTTCTGGGCTCTATGTTCTTTTCCATTGGTTTATGTGTCACTGTGAGGTCTATCAGTTAAGTTCACAAACTCATCCTAAGAAAAAGGGCTACATACAATTGGTGAATATCACTACGGTCACCTTTGAAGTGTTGTCCTTGGGACAATACATACTGATGGCAGCATCTAGTCCATCCTTCTAAGCAATTTTGGAACTCTTTCTGGAATGACCATCAGAGCCATTGTCATCTGGTGCACAAAAACACACAACAATAATGAACGCCGCTCAGCAAGACGCTGCCCCACATATAACACAGACGTGGCTGTGAGACGCTGATGTACCAGCTTATGGCACTGTACTGACTCCTTTGCACAGTGCTGCCCTGTAAGGACCTGGCGGCAAGTTTGTGAACTGTCAGAACTGGTATGATGACAGCTCCGGTGGTCATTCCAAAAAAAAAATTCCAAAATTGTTTTAAAGGGTGGACTAGGCCCAGGTAGTGTTATCTATTTTTAGTAGAGATAGGGTATCACTCTTGTTCACCCTGGTCTCAAACTCCTAAGCTCAAGAAATCCACCTGCCTTGGCCTCTCAGAGTGCTAGGTTTGCAGGCATGAGCCACCATGCCCAGCCTCAAATTTCTTTTAAGATATTTGTATTTGTTCTTCCTTCTTGCGTATTTATAACAGCTGCCATTTGCTGGCAGACCAGAAACCACCCTAAAGCGCCTTTCATGTCTGTATAGTTGACTCAAACTTTCTTTCCGTGTCCCAGGGTTTGGGTATCATTTCTTTCCTTACATCAGAGTTTCCCAGCTTCTTTGCAGAGCTACATACAACTTAGCTGGTTTGGTAGTTTTAGTTTCCACTTTCAAAGAACAGGAAGGGCCTTACGTCATTGGAAAATGCAGTAACAAAACAAGTACTTCACTTCTGTATTTGAGCTACCATCTTGGAAGCTTACTTTAGACCTACTTAGTATCAAATGCTTTTGCATATTATATAATTTTAGTTTCTTCTATAATTTCATAGTTAAGGTGATCTTTATGTCCCAGATTTTCCAGTCATGATTTTAGTCTACCTGGTGTTTAATTATTCCATTGCTTTTTTTTTTTTTTTTTTTTTTTTTTGAGACAGAGCCTCAAGCTGTCCCCCTGGGTAGAGTGCCATGGCATTACAGCTCACAGCAACCTCCAACTCCTGGGCTCAAGCGAGTCTCCTGCCTCAGCCTCCCAAGTAGCTGGGACCACAGGCGCCCGCCACAACGCCCGGCTATTTTTTTTTTTTTTGGTTGCAGCTGTCATTGTTGTTTGGCGGGTCCGGGCTGGGGATTCGAACCCGCCACCTTAGGTGTACGTGGCTGGCGCCTTAGCCGGTTGAGCTATAGGCGCTGAGCCTCCATTGCTTTTTAGTACAGATTTTTTTGTTCTATAATCATAGCTGCCAATCACATTTAATTTCCTGAGCTACAGGCAGTATTTAGTGGTTTGGGGTGTTTGTTCTTATGCTTTGGATATACTTTGACTTCTCAAACATTTTATTGTTGGATTTTTTTAATTCCTTTTTTTTTTTTTTGAGACAGCGCCTTACTCTGTTGTCCCAAATAGAGTGCAGTAGCACCATCATGAGCTCAGCTCCTGGGCTCAAGTGATCCTCCTACATCAGCCTCCCAAGTAGCTAGGGCTACAGATGTGCACCACCACACCTAGTTAATTTACTTCATTTACTCTAGAGACAAGGTCTCGCTCTTGCTCAGGCTGGTCTGGAACTTCTGGGCTCAAGCAGTCCTTCCATCTTGGCCTCCCAAAGTTCTGGGATTACAGGGATAAACCACCAAACCTGGCCTAAAATTCCTATGTATTTTACAGAAGGAAGCCGAGGAAGGGACCTTTCAGTTGCAGGGTTCATGTCTGCACTGGGAAGCCTCATACCTAATTTTTTTTTCAATAAAAAGGAAAAGGTATTCTAGCCTCAAAGAACAGAAGAATGCCGTTTACCTAGCTCTTCAGTGGTTGAATTGAAATGAGGCGGTCCCTGTGCTAGCATGCTCCTTGATAGATTGCTTTCATATAGAAGTAGCTTTATTTCATCAATCATCTCTTTAGTCATAAGAATGTAACTTATTTTATTTTACTTTATTTTATTTTTTGAGACAGAGTCTCAAGCTATCACCCTGGTTAAAGTGCCACATCATCATCATAGCTCACAGCAACCTCCAACTCTTGGGGTCAGGTGATCCTCTGGCCTCAGTTTTTCTATTTTTAGTAGAGATGGGCTATTGCTCTTGCTCAAGCTGGTCTCAAACTTGTGAGCTCAAGCAGTTCACCTGCCTTGGCTTCCCAGAGTGCTAGGATTATGGGCATGAGCCACTATACCCGGGCATTTTTTTTGAGACAGAGTCTCTCTATGTTGCCCTCGGTAGAGTGCCATGGCATCATAGCTCACCACAACCTCAAACTCTTGGGCTTACGCAATTTTCTTGCCTCAGCCTCCCAATTAGCTGGGACTCCAGGCACCCCCCCCACAACACCCGGCTATTTTTGTTGTTGTTGTTGTTGTTGAAATTGTCATGTTGTTCAGCTGGCCTGGACCTCAAACCTGCCAGACCTGGTGCATTGGAGCCCTAGCCAGTGAGCTGCAGGCAGCGAGCCAGCCAACTTAATCTAAAACAAAGAATCCATAAACATTTAAGAGGTTTAAGCAAGCACTTACATACTGTGAACTTCTGTGTAGATATTTGCCTTTAAATTGTTTTTATGTCTTCTTTGAACTAATGGTTATATTTTGTTGGTTTTCTTTTCTAAAATTTTCATTTTTACAAAAAACTGAATTATCATAGACTAGATTTTAAAAAAAAATTTTCCCTATCCAATTAGGATATGGGTTCTTATTTCTGTTGGATCCTGGCTTACCCAGAGGGTAAAGACTCTTCAATAGAGTAATCCTGTGACTGTGTAAACTTAAAACATTGTTGTTCAAGACATTTAAGTTTAGAGAAAACATCTATAGCCAAGTGAAATTAAGCTGTGATTCAAATATGAATCTTCATCCCCTTTCTACCAACCCGACCATCTCAATACTCCTATGTCTTATCCCATCTCATTGTTATTAACTACTAATTTCTTGCCTTTGATTCTCTATTCTAATTATTAATGTTAAGACGTTAGTGGTATGTTAAGTTTGGCTTTTCTACAACATGTAATTTTAGTTTCAGCTCTGTTTTTGTCCCTTTATACCCGAAAAGTGAGGAGAAAGACTCAATAAGATGTAGAAACGTAGTCAAATACAAAATAATATACAGAACCATATAGCCACTTATTTTTTTTTTTTTTTTTTTTTTTGAGACAGAGCCTCCAGCTGTCCCCCTGGGTAGAGTGTCGTGGCATTACAGCTCACAGCAACCTCCAACTCCTGGGCTCAAGCGAGTCTCCTGCCTCCGCCTCCCAAGTAGCTGGGACCACAGGCGCCCGCCACAACGCCCGGCTATTTTTTGGTTGCAGCCGTCATTGTTGTTTGGCAGGTCCGGGCTGGGGATTCGAACCCGCCACCTTAGGTGTACGTGGCTGGCGCCTTAGCCGGTTGAGCTATAGGCGCCTAGCCAGCCACTTATTTTGAAGGAATTCCACAAAAGAAATAAGTGTGTTAATTGCTCTTTATTTGTAAGCTTGCAATGACCATAAATCCTAGGCCTTTGGATTTTGTCATTTACCCATTGAACCTGAAATCAGCTAAAAATCAGTGATCTCAGAAGAAGTAGCCACAGACGAGCCTGGAGCACACGGCCCCAGGATTGAAGTGCAGGTGGCTGCTGCCGTCCATGTTTATAAAGCTAACAGGAGTTCTGAGCCGAAAATTAGACCCATAAAGAAAATGGATTCGTCTGACAGTATTTTCTATTCAAAGTTTTTTATATTCTGTTCACCAGAAATGTACATCAAAATATTCACCCAGAAAACCAAGAGCTAGTAAGGGTGCTTCGAGAGCAACTTCAAACTGAACAGGTACTTTTCTGTGAATAAGCATTTATGTAAGTAGATGTTTTAACTCACTCTGTGTGTGAAATTGTGATGAAACATTAATAAATTGCCTTTTAGAAACAGCCTCTTTCCTGCTTTAAAGTACCTTATTTTATTGTATAGACTGTATTTTCCGACTAGGCATATTGCCTAAGTCTTAATGTAGTCAGATGTTTTCATGTTTTGATGATTATTAATTTGCTTTAAAAGACAGTAGTTTTCCTATAATTTATTAGTGCAGAAGTAATCACTGTTTCATTGGCCTTAACGAGCATGTAGGATCAGAACTGTTCTGTGATATGTATTTCCTAAGACCTATAAAGAAATGACCAGGAGGGGCAGCTCCTTGGGTTTTTCCCCCCCTTTTCTTCTATGGTCCAAATTAACAAAACTAGGAAGATCAAGAAGAAAACTTCTCTGTCTCTTCTTTGCATTATGCCATTTGAATCTCTTCACAGTCAGAAATGTAAGACTTTATGGAGACAGAAATAAGTAGGATCTGTACACCCTCATGCTGAGATAGCCGACATCAAAAAAAAATATTAAAAATTGCCTTCCTTGTGTCCAAAACAGTATTGTAAAAAAAAAAAAAACTTTTAAAGTTAAAAGAAATTGCTTTCCTACCTGATCAAACTTTAGTTCCATTAAAGGTTTTATAATTTACCCATTCATGAAATATTGTCTTTATTTTTATTTTTTTTTTTTTGAGAAAGTCTCAAGCTGTCACCCTAGGTAGAGTGCCATGGCATCACAGCTCACAGCAACCTCAAACTCTTGGGCTTAAGTGATTCTCTTGCCTCAGCCTCCCAAGTAGCTGGGACTACAGGTGCCCGCCACAACGCCCAGCTATATTTTTTTGGTTGTAGTTGTCATTGTTGTTTGGCAGGCCCTGGCTGGATTTGAACCCGTCAGTTCCAGTGTATGTGGCTAGTGCCTTAGCCGCTGAGCTACTGGCGCCAAGCCACCAAATATTATTTTCCATATCTGCCATATGCCAAGTGTTTTCTAGGCATTGGGAATTCAGTGGTGAACTAAACAGACACAAGTTCCTGCCTTCTTAGAGCTCAAATTCATTGATGTAAGAACCGTTTCAGCATATCAGTAGCATTCATTTCCAGAACTATTAATGTCAATAATTCATTTGGGGATAGCGTTTTGTAATTTACAAACTGCTTTCACAAACAACTATCTTATTTAATCTTCAAATATGATAAGTAAGGCTGTGTCAACTATTACTCCTATAACATGTTGTATCATTAAAATTTTCTCAAGCTAGCAACTATATGAATAGGCGTGGCTATTCCCCTCATACCACATGAGGGGAATGTTCCAAATTCCTCTGCAGCGCTGTCCCCGTCGTCCACCTTACATCTTCCCCCGGCTGGTGCACGGCTCTGAAGAGTTGGAATAAGGCTGGAGATGGAGCCTGTTCTGTGCTGTCCAGTATGACAGCCTCTGGCCACGTGTGGCTGTTTAAATTAGTCAAAATTAAGTACAATTTGAAATTGGGTACTTTAATCACTCTGGCCACACTTCAAGTATGCACTGGCCACATGTGGCTCCTGGCTACTGTATTGGACAGCACGGATAAAGATTTCCTAATGCAGAAAGTTCTGTTGGACAACCCTGGTTTGGGGTTTTTGTCAGTTTCTAAAAAAAAAAAAAATTAGAGAAGATGAAGAGGGGAACGTGTAAGTGCCATACATTCTTTATACCATTAAAAGTGATATAAATGAGTGTACTGACCTTGAATTACAGAATATTCTGATAATTTAGGACTGCTTTAGGGAATACGATATTTTAATTATGGTTTATTGATTGGCAAAAATCTGATTCAGTTAAGAATAGTTCATATTTAGCAAATTTGATAATTTTCCTTGTAATTAGATGTTTTTTATGCTATCTTATGTGTTCTGGGTGCTATCAAAACAGTGTTTTAAAAGATAAATAATGTGTACTAGTGCCAGACGCTTTTCTAGTTTTTGAGGTACTGTGAATCCTACAGATAAATTCGTTGCCCTCATAGTACTTACATTCTAGTGGGGTCTTTGCTATGTGGACGCTTCTGGTACTGGTAATTCAGCAATACCATTCCTGACCAATCACAAACACTGATATAACTGTAAACATATTAATATCTACTTGTATGACTGTGTGGAGGATGAAGTACAAGTTACCAGTTAGTCTTAAATTTTTCTTGCTTCTAAAATAACCAGATACTCTTCTCTGAAAGTTTAATTCTGATCTCCTGCGAGGTACAGCTTACATGCAATGCTTGTCAAGAGGGCAAATGTTAAAATGTAAAAAGATGTTAAAAATGAAAATAAGCTGACTTAGAAAATAGTTTGACATTTTTTATTCTTAGCTTATGTATTAGCTTAGCTTGTTACTCAGAATAACTCATTCATTCTAACAAAGAAGAAGAGGAACTCCTAGCTCAGCACCTGTAGCTCAGTGAGTAGGGCGCCAGCCACATACACAGAGGCTGGTGGGTTCGAGCTCAGCCCAGGTCTGTTAAACAACAATGACAACTGCAACCAAAAAATAGCCGGGCATTGTGGCAGGCGCCTGTAGTCCTAGCTACTTGGGAGGCTGAGGCAAAAGATTCTCTTAAGCCCAAGAGTTTGAGGCTGCTGTGAGTTATGATGCCACAGCACTCTAACAAGGGCAACATAGTGAGACTCTGTCTCAAAAAAAAAAAGAACTCCTGAGTCAGTCTGGGTTTTTATCTTTAAACTGTATTCAGGAAGGTGGGTAGAAACCATGCAGCTTAAATTACAGTAAAAGTAAAGTAAACTTATCCATATAAGTTTATAAAATATAAGAAGATCTTTATTACACATCTAAAATTTGATGAGGATCACACACTACTGGCTTGAATGTAATTAACACCGGCAATGCTGAGAACTTGGGTGTGTCTCCGACGCAGCTGAACGTGTGCCCGTTTCCTCCCCAGGATGCTCCTGCTGCCCCCCGACAGCAGTTCTACACCGACATGTACTGTCCCATCTGTTTACACCAAGCCTCCTTCCCTGTTGAAACGAACTGTGGACACCTTTTTTGTGGTAAGCAATGTCACACTTGGTAAAAGACACTATTTAGACCAACACCTTCAAGTGTTACCTAGGCTGGGTTCCTCATTTTCTTGGTGTCATGTTTTGTATTTGGTGAGTAGGGTAGATTGCTTCTGATCTTGTGCTCTGCTATCCATCAAGTGTGTTTAGCATCTTGATAACACACCAAATTATTTAATATTTATTATTTAGCATCTGTGGGTTCAAAGGTTAAAAAAAGTAATTCCTCAGCTTCTCAGTCAACAGAAACGTGTCTCTGTGAATAGCAGTTCGAGTCCATCAGGAGGATTCACTGAAGCCTCCTAGTTGGGTCTTCGGTAGTTTCCTTTGTTCATCCTCCGCAGGGCAGCAAGCTGCTTCCCTTGGACTCTGCCCAGGACCTCCCCTTGGCTCTCCTGCCTGCGTCAGTATGAAAGGTCGCAGTCCCTGTCTCTAATGTGACCTCACGAGGGTTGGAGAGGGAGGATGAGAAACCTAGAACATGTGGCAGAGTGGGAAGGGAACACTGATTTCACACTCACGATCAGTAACGGGGTGCTTCTCAACTCTCCTGACTCACCAGAAAGAGTGGACAGAGAATAATAATATCTCATATTGCTGTTGTTTCTATGGCCATGTAAGGTTGAAGGTGGGGGGAGGTGTCAGTTAGTACATGCCTGCTATGTGCTGGACACTTAACAGGCTTCATCTCTTCCAACCCTGTAAATGAGAAAACAGGCTCAGAGACATTAAGAGCTTTTATAAAAGGTAACGCAGCTGCTAAGAGACAGAGCCAGATATTTGCTGACTTTGATATATCTACAGAGAGAGAGGGAGAAAGGGAGAGACAGGGCTTGCTCTGTCTCTGGGTTAGGGTGCAGGAGTGTCATCATAGCTCACTGTAACCAAAACTCTGGGGCTTGAATAATCTCCTTGCCAGCAATCTACCCTACCATCATGGCTGGCTAATTTTTCTTTTCTGTTTTTTTTTTTTTTTTTTCTGTAGAGCTGGGGTCTTGTCAGTTCAGGCTGGTCTCAAACTCCTGAGCTTAAGTGATCCTCCTGCCTCAGCCTCCCAAAGTGCTAGGATGACCAGTATAAGCCCCAGAGCCGGGATTTTTAAGCCTGGATCTATCTTCAAGCCCCATACTCAACTCTGTAACACAAGTGGGGACTTTTACAATGGTCAACACTCTTAACAGCTACTCAGCATTTCGGGCATCCAATCACTAGACCTATTTTTTGTTTTTAGAGAAGGGTCTTGCCCACCCTGGAGAGCAGTGGCCATCCACAAGTGCAGTAGGAGCGTGCTACTGGCCTTGAACTGTTCTCAAACAATCCTCCTGCCTCAGCCAGCCAAGTGGCTGGACTACAGGCCACAGTTTAGACCTTTTGTTTGAGTAGTAGTTTCTTTTTGTCTGAACAGCTGTGTTCAGATAGGGTCTAACTGTTCACCAAACGTACCAAATTCTCACACAGACTAAAGTGTCGCACACAGTGACCCTGTAAATTGCCTTCTCCCTTTCGTTCTGCTCCACCGTGCGTCACGTGGAGTTATTAGATGCGGTGTTGTTATTTCTGAGACCTACACCGTCAGTGCAGGGCTTGTTACACCTGGGCTCATTTAGTAATCCAGTCCATAGCAGCTTCATCTGTTAATGTCAGTCTCTTCCCTAAGGTTGTTGCCTAAACAACTAACAAAGTATAAAATACCTATTTTAGTCTTTTAATTTGCAACTAGAAATGCGAATCTGGAGCAAAATAAAGGCAGATACTTTCCTCCTCTCAAATCTAATCAGTCTGAGTCTGCACGTGGCCTCTGTCCTCTAACACGGTACCCCAGGCAGGCGTTTGGCATCAGTGAGGTGCGGCAGCCAAGATGAACCTATTTGCCACCCCACACCTAGGGACTGCCCTGAGTGGATAATGACTGTGTTGGGTGGCACCTGTGGCTCAGTGAGTAGGGCACCAGCCCCATATACCAAGGGTGGTGGGTTCAAACCTGGCCCCAGCCAAACTGCAACAAAAAAATAGCTGGGTGTTGTGGCAGGCACCGATAGTCCCAGCTGCTTGGGAGGCTGGGGCAGGATAATCTCTTGAGTCCAGGATTTGGAGGTTGCTGTGAGCTGTGATACCAAGCACTCTACTGAGGGCAATAAAGTGAGACAGTTCTACCAAAAAAAAAGAAAGAAAAGAAAAATGACTGTGCTGTGTTCTTGGCTTTCCTGCTGGGTCTGAGGTCACCGGGTAGATTGCTTCTGATATCTTGCTCTACTCATTAGCCACTGTGCTAGTGTCTACGGGATCAAAGGTTAGTTAAAAAAAAGGTTAAAAAAAGGAAGTTTTCAACTTCTCAATAAATGAAGAAGTTCACTTCAGCTTTGTTCCTGTAACTAGGACCACAGCTCTGTTCCCTTAGGGTGAGTTAAGAATAACAGCAATACCAGAGACCGCCTTATTTGCCTTGGTAACCCACGTTGTCTTATTTAATTCTCCAGCAGTCTTATGAGGTCTTACTCCCCTTTACAAATGAAAGATTCAGTGAGATTGTGACAGGATGAAGTTACTGAGTCATTTCTCCCACCAGCCCACTTAGGTGACTGTCTCTTTACAGGAGGGCACGTCTGAGGGACAAAAAATGTACCAGTGGCCAGGCTGAGGGACAGGAAACGTGACAGTGGCCAGGCTGAGGGACGGGAAACGAGACAGTGGCCAGGCTGAGGGACGGGAAACGTGACAGTGGCCAGGCTGAGGGACAGGAAAC
>NW_003852469.1:34076-38939 GCF_000181295.1 Otolemur garnettii | reverse complement strand
GGAAACGTGACAGTGGCCAGGCTGAGGGACAGGAAACGTGACAGTGGCCAGGCTGAGGGACAGGAAATGTGACAGTGGCCAGGCTGAGGGACAGGAAACGAGACACTGGCCAGGCTGAGGGACAGGAAACGAGACACTGGCCAGGCTGAGGGACAGGAAATGTAACAGTGGCCAGGCTGAGGGACGGGAAATGAGACACTGGCCAGGCTGAGGGATGGGAAACGTGACAGTGGCCAGGCTGAGGGACGGGAAACAAGACAGTGGCCAGGCTGAGGGACAGGAAATGTGACAGTGGCCATGCATGAGCTCAGAGTCCGACTGCCAGGTCATGGGTTTCCAGTGCCCGGACACAGCCACTACATAATTTTTCAAAACAAGGACACCTATACCCAAATTTGTGGAAAAGACACATGAAATTAAATAAGTTTAATATGTATCAAAACACACTTGAGTTTGTGGGTGAACAAGTCGTAGATAAATCTAAGGCATCACTTCAGATGGTGGTGATAATACAAACAGAGTAACAAGCTTTGTTTTCATGTAGTTCCTGTATGAAATTAGATTGCTCGAAGTACTCAATAAGCATCATCTAATTATCACAGCACTCTGAGAATTAAGATGACAGATGAAGATTGTTTAGCTTTTAAATTGGTGAACGAGTGTTTCCCACAGTCACGGGAATGTCCGACTTGGACATCTGCTGTGGACCAGTGTCCTTAACTCTGCCTCTGACACTCATTCTTGTCGCTCATGAGACCTGAAGTGTCCTCCAGACGCCAGGAAGGGTCCTGTCTGCTGTCTGCCTCAGTCTTAACCTGTCCTGCAGAGTTCGGTCCAGACCCTTCCTTCTCCATGAGCTGCTAACGCACACTTCTCCGCACTTCACAGTTAGCATTACATAGTTCAAGGTTAAATGACCTTCTAATTGACTTAAGTAACCTTGATCCCTTCTGTTGAATTGCCATCACTTCTTCTGAACTCTGAACACATATTTGATCTGGAGGAGTGAAGTAGAGGAACGGAGGAGAGCCGAGTTGGGTTGCTCAGGCAAGACTAGGGATACGGAGAGGATCCTAGAGGGAGGGAGACCGAGTTCAGCACTTAGCACTCAATTCAGATTCACAGTGGGGCCTGGTGGTCCAAGACGCAGCTGTCCTGCAGAGAAGAAATTGAATTGCCTTCTTAAACAAGACAGTGTGCGAAAATACACTTCATCTGTTGTCACCCTGAAGTTCAGTGCTTGTACCCCGAGCTCACCTGCCACTTTCTGAGGCCAAACAAACTCTCCCTTCAGGTAGCACCGTCCACCTTAGTCTTCTGCTCATGAATACTGTCTAGCAGAAAATCAAAACATCTGGTACAAGGGTGATTGAATTACTGAACTAGATTATAAACTATTAGGGCAGAGAGCATATAATTTTTCTATCTTTTGATCCTTGCTTATTAGTTAATACTTCAGTAATTTGGCTTTCTCAACTCTTAAAAAGTGGATGTTTTTATACTATCCATACCAAATTTGGAACAGAAAATTTATACTCTGATTTGTTGAGTTGTATCTACAGTGATGTTTAATTATTGTTTTATTTCTATTACATTGGAAATGCAGTATTTTCCGTGAAGCCTCATAGCAGCAGACAGTTAACACATACTTGCTTTTGTTTGTGTAAAATGCCTATAGCTTACCTAGTACTTTAAATAAAAAATATTTTGTAATGGCTGGGTGTTTCCCCATATGAAAAAGCCTAAAGAGTTGGTTGGATGAAGTAAAAACTACTTTTAAATAAAGTGATACTGCTAAAATAGATCAGATATTTGAGACTTCGTGAGGATGTATGGACTTTAAAACATAGTCTTAACAGGTTTTTCCCTCCCAGGTGCCTGCATCATTGCTTACTGGCGGTACGGCTCATGGCTCGGGGCGATCAGCTGTCCAATCTGTAGACAAACGGTAACATGTCATATCCAGAAAGCATCATTTAAATTAGTTCATTTTGTAAATTTTCATACTTTTTGTATCTAAAACTGGAATTATTTTCATCTCTTTAGAACTTCATTTGTCTAGAGTTTGTGTTACTGGGTTATTTTTTTAAAACTTTAAGATAACACCAAAGAAGGGTATTCTATTTGAAAACCCTACAGTCATAGTGAAACACAATTGATAAATGAATCTTTCCCTCAACTCTAACAGGTCTCTCCTGCATTCCCAGCAAGGGGCAAACCAAGCTAGCCTGACCAGCTAGTCAGGCTCAGGCATATTCCCCCTCCATACAGTGCTTTTGAAAAAAAAATGTTTTTCCTTTTTCTCTGTATTTAATCTGCCCTTTTCTATTGAGGGTCCAGATAGCTTTAAATAATGTATAATCATTTTTAAATGTTTCATTTATTTTGGAGACATGGCCACATTATGCTGTCGAGAACATATCTCACCTTTATACTTAGCATAGAAGCCACATCAGGAAGGAGGCAGTATTTTTATCAGTGTAAATTTGAAGACTCAAAGGTCAGCACAGATGAGGTGTGCCTAATTTTCCCAATTTCTTTGACAAACTAGAGAAACAAAATACTGAAGAATTCTGAGAAACCAAAGATCTTAGGTTTTTAATATGGCAAAATAGGACGGTCTGTCAATTGTGCACAAGTTTTCATAATTTCCTTTATACTTAATTTTTTATTTACAACAAAAATACAGTAGTTTCCCTGTATTCACAGGGGATAATTCCTCCACACACGCGTGCACACTTCAGCCTTCATTCTGGCTCCTCATTGCCCCATCGCTGCCTCCCTGTTGTGGTGCAAAGGGTGGTCCAGGTCCTTTTCTTCTTTTCGTGTAACCAAATTGTGCCTCTTGCACATTGAACTTTTCATCACATCATCAGGAGGAAAACTGATGTTTTTTGTGTTGCGGTGCTGGCTGACGTGGTGTATGACACAGGTAGTCAGCACTGAAGCTTACTTGCCAGGACTGTCTCTTACCATCCTTTGCCATCAGCCTGCAACACCAGCACCAGGTAGTAGGTCTTGCACTGAAGACTTAGTTCCACTCTCTTCTTGGCTCTACCCATGGCCTTTCATGTGGCAGATGTATCTGAGCCAGTGTATCCTTTCTACCATCCAAAAACTGACTAGAGGCTAGTAAGTTGGAAATAAAGCTGTCCTAACTGCAAAGTCATTCATCCTAGATGCAGGAGAGATGGCAGGTACCTGTCCTGCCTCCTGGGGCTCCTTCCATAAAGGGTTGTGGGCGTAGGAACGCACAGACTGCTGCCTCCCACGGGAGCGCACCCCTGTGGAACCACGGCTTCCCGCTGCGTAGATGCTTTCCAAATAGCTCAGTACATTTCAAGGCTTAGCTCAAGTTTTAACTTTCTGGCCCCACCAGAAGAAGAGGTCCTTACTCACCTGCCATGAGCCAGAGATCTGCTTCTCCTTGTATTTGGGGGGTTGTGCTCACCCAGCAGCAGGGTCCTATCTCCGGGGTTCTTTTGTTTTTGTTGTATGCCCAGGGTGTAGCATAATAGCAGGTGCTCCTTATTGTTTATGGAAAGAATGCATTTTTATTAACAAATGTGCAAAGGAAGAGATGGCTGTACCTGCTGTTCCCACCACCTACTTCACTTAGTCATTCTTCTGTTTAGCTGTTTGGAAACCATCTAGCAGTGGGAAGCCCTGGTTTTACAGCTGAACAGAGGAAGGATAAAAACAACAGCTGGATGACTTAAACCTGTCACTGCTCCTTCCCATGTTTATCTCATCATCACCTCATCACTGACCATTTTCTGTACGGCTTTATGTTTTTAAATGTGTTGATTTTTCAAGGTACCGTCACCTTCAGATTATCCCAGTATTGCCCTGGGACATTAGTGTATTCTCTTTACCACAGCCAGGGAGGAAGCAAGGTTAAATGTCTTGTCTTATATAAAAGCATCAAGAATTACTTTTTTTTATTATAGTAGCCATTGGTCCCTGCAGTAATTTAACCTCTCAGTTATGGTTGGCAGCATTCAAAGATCTTTCAAATACAGTGAGAATAAAGAATCATTAGTTTCATAACCAAAAAGTAAATCCATAATTTTGTCTTTCTCAAAGTGATAAGTGTGTGTTATGTCACTTTGCTCCTGAAGGTCTCATCATTCTTGTATCTTCAAATAGCTGTCAGTCCAGAGAACAACTGGATTTATCCCTGGTGTGGACAGGAAAACATTAGAACCAGCATTGGATATGGTGCTTATTTTATTTTATAGGAGTTCAAATTATACTCCGCCTTGGATTTTATTATAAGGCAAGGCAGTAATAACTCCTTCCTCCTTGGCCAGATTGCCTTTATTAAAATAAATGAGTAAAATATGAATTCAGAAATTTTTATCATTCTCTTGAATGACACAAAATGAAAAAAATTATGTCAGAAGTTGAAATAGTTTTTTTCCTGTGATATACAGGTAACTTTACTCCTGACAGTATTTGGTGAAGATGATCAGTCTCAGGATGCTGTAAGATTACATCAAGATATTAATGATTATAACCGGAGATTCTCAGGGCAGCCCAGATCTGTAAGTAAATGAATGTTATAGGAGGTACAAAGTTGAAAAGTTGAGATTTACCAACAGGTATTCTGTGACTGTGAAAAATGTCGTTGTGGGTGTTTGTTGGGTCAAGTTTGTACCTCATCACTGCCAGTCACTGAGTTACAGCTTTCCCATGGCCTGAAGTTTTCTTTCTTAAAACATAAACAAAAAGCCTTATAAAAGTCTTTCAGAAAGAAAAACTAGGCTCAGCGCCTATAGCTCAACCGGCTAAGGCGCCAGCCACGTACACCTAAGGTGGCGGGTTCGAATCCCCAGCCCGGACCCGCCAAACAACAATGAT
>NW_003852469.1:15169-33420 GCF_000181295.1 Otolemur garnettii | reverse complement strand
CCTTAGGTGTATGTGGCTGGCGCCCTAGCCTCTTGAGCCACAGGTGCCGAGCCAGCCTCTCCTATTTTCAAGGCAGCAATTCTTTTTAACATCTTCCAGGGACATCCATAGAATTTGAAAATGCAGCCTGTTGCAAATTCAAGAAGTACCACTGAACTTCAAAAAAATCATTTTCCTTCATATTTTTAAATGTTGAGCATACCACTGCTCAATTATTTTTTTTTTGGTAGATGTCAGATATTTCATGAGTAAGAAAGCATTTATGTGACATTAAAATACAATAAATGCACTTAGTTCTTTGATATTCTACTTCCTTCAAAGTTGGAGTATGTTTATGCTTAATACACAAACATTTCTTAGTACACCATGTCATATTTCGTGTCTAATGTTGTTTTTGTATAACTGATGCCATATTAGAAATGAACAAAACAGCTGTGATAAAAGATAGGTATTCAAAAGATACTGGATCTGCTCGGCACCCATAGCACAGTGGTTATGGCGCCAGCCACATACACCGAGGGTGGTGGGTTTGAACCTGGCCCCGGGCCTGCTAAACAGCAATGACAACCACAACAAAAAAATAGCCGGGCGTTGTGGTGGGCACCTGTAGTCCCAGCTACTTAGGAGGCTGAGGCAAGAGAATCACTTAAACCCAAGAGTTGGAGGTTGCTGTGAGCTGTGACGCTACGGCACTCTACCTAGGGCGAGATACTGAGAATCTCTCTCTAAAAAAAAAAAAAAGATATCGGATTGCTTGTCAGCCTTTTGGCTAAGATCAAGCGTAGTATCTTTTCTTATTGGTTTAGTATCTCATACGTCCTTTATCCAAAACATATTGGCTGTTTACTGGAAGATCTAAAGTCATTTGCCATAGACTTTGTGAAAGCCATAAAGCTATTTTGTTTTAAATATTAGATTCTTCTATAGAGAGCAGAAAATTCACATAGGAAGTAATTCTAGATCCATCGAGACAAGTACTCTAAAAGGAGTTACAGGATGATTTTGAGTGTTTAAAACCGTTCTCCTCACTTGCTCAATCTTTGTCTCCATCTCCCTCTCAATTTATTTGGCACTTGTTACATAAAATGCGTACCCCTCAGTCAAATTCATGATTTTATAATCTTGTTAAAAATAAGGGAACTGGAAGCAGAAGAATGACCACAGGAACTGATTCACTGGACAGACTCAGTTTCACTGCTGTTCTTAAACTGTCAAAGCCATCAAAGTTCGTGTGTCTTTAATGTCTGGTAATTTATAAAGTTCTCTCATATACTATAGCTCTTCCTAGTTCTTAACAGTCCTTATTGCATATAAATCCTCAGTTAGTCCTTGAATTATCTCTAGTAGTTAAACCACCATTCCCAAGATTACCTGGCTAATAAATGATTTTGAATTCAAACCCAGATATGTTTGGTCTTAAAGTCTGAGCTCCTGCCTCACGCTCTGATCTTATATACCAGGCTTAGTTTGTTTCACTAATTCAAGTTAGAGATGACACGAGTTTTGCACGACTGTAACCCACATTTTAAGCCCAATGAGACTTTGATTGCTCTTTAATTATCTGCAATAAGACCTGTTTTATAAGAACTTAGTATTCAAATAACCATATTTAAATGAAATGCATAATTAGAAATTATAAGGCCAGGCACAGTAGCTCATCCTATAATCCCAGGACTTTGGGAGGCCAAGGTGGGAGGGTTGCCTGAGGCCAGGAGTTCAAGACCAGTCTGGGCAACATGAGACCCCATCTGGATAAAAAAAAGTAAATAAATAAACCGGTGTGGTGGTGTGTTCCTGTAGTTCCAGCTACTTGGGAGGCTAAGCTGGGAGGACTGGCGTCACTGTATTCCAGCCTGGCCAACATAGCAGGCTCTTTCTCTTTAAAAAAAAAAAAAAAAAAAAAGGCCTGTCAGTATGTGGAACTGCTTAATTCATCTTCTCCGAGTTTTCATGTTGTAAGAAAATTATATGTTGAAATCTGACATGTGATGCTAAATCCTATTTGTTTTTCTCCCCTACCAGATTATGGAGAGAATTATGGATCTCCCCACTTTACTGAGGCACGCATTCAGGGAAATGTTTTCAGTCGGGGGCCTTTTCTGGATGTTCCGCATTAGGATAATACTTTGCTTAATGGGAGCTTTCTTCTACCTTATATCACCTCTGGATTTTGTGCCTGAAGCCTTGTTTGGAATTCTCGGCTTTCTAGATGATTTCTTTGTTATCTTTTTGCTGCTCATCTACATCTCTATTATGTATCGAGAAGTGATAACCCAAAGGCTAACCAGATGAAAACAGTGCGAGTTTACTGGAGTATCTGAGCTCATGTAAAAAAAAACAACAGAAGGACCCGTGGCAGTATAAAGCATTAGAATATTATCTTAGCAGCTTAACACCGCTGTGTGACAAAACATTTGATTATCATCTGACAAATGCCTCGCGATACATAACTGGAACTTTACATGCTGCAGGCACCAATGTTAAGTTTAGAATTATAATCTACAGTTGTATCTTGATTCTGTGTTGTCTGGAAACAAATACGGAATTATATAAAAAGGGATGCTTTTATATCTTTTTCTTTTCCCTAAAATTACTTAAATTGGATGTATAGTAAGATACTGTTAAATGTACTGTTTATCCAGTTGTTCCTCCTCAGTGGGTACCTACATGAGGATACATAGCTGTGAAACTCATCGTAATTATTTTCGTTAAAATAAACTACCATACGATACTGGAGGAAAGTCAGTGTTTCTTTTAGTACTAGCTGAGTTACGTGCATTTGGAGCAGTTCTGCTTTTCCATTCTGGTATAATTCTTTGTTACCAGCTAAAACCGAAAGAAGAAACTTGAACTTTGTAATTTGATTTTATATTCTATTTACAGAACACTTTGTAATCAGTAGAGGAATTAAGATGAAAACCATTGAGCTCCGTCAGCATACTTGATGTTCAGAGTTAAAATATTAAACAGGAGTTTGGTCCTTTTATAGGAGAAGATAGAAATTATAAGGGGAGCATTTTTTAGGAACTCAGTAATACTGCGAACACAGTTTGTTTGCAAACTGCAAACACAGCAGTTTGATGTGTTTCTGAGGAAAATGGATCTTCTTGTCTATGAGCATGAAAGCCTCTGGGAAGGTACTAGAAATGCTATTTAAATCTGACAAGAGAATTTACTGGTTAGCCCCAGTTGGTTAGTTTTCTGTTGTCCTCAGACATTTGTGATACTCTCAAGATGGCAGCACGTGGTCCAGATGCCTCATGTCTTAAGCAGAGTGAATAAAAGTGTCTGAGAAGAATCAAGACAAGTGTTAGGAGACCCTCACTCACTCCAGCTGGCTTTGCTCACTGGTGGATTTAGGGCAGCAGATGTAAGGTGATGGCCAGGAGTCAGTGTGAGCATTGTCATCTGCAGTCACTGGTGTCACTGTTATCCGTTAATTAGGGAGCTTCACCAACTTCAGACAGACAAGGAGAAAATCTGTCACATCTCCTAAATTAGTCAGATTGCCCATCAACTAATGAGATTCTAAATGAAACATGAGTTTGTATTTTCTCATTTGCGTAGGACAAAGCTCAGGAAAAAGCAATGATGCTCAGATGTAGCATGGCGTACTTAGCACAGCTTCCTGCACACTTCTCGTTTTAACCTTAGACAACTCTGCAAGGAGGGAACGACATCACCTGTCCTTTCAGAGGGAATCCCCGTGCCATTATTAATGAAGGTTTTTGCCTGAAGTCACCGAACAAATAAGCAGTAGAACTGGCATTGAACGTCGCAGGGCTCCCACATAGGATGTTTAGATGAACACAAAGGTCACTGTCAAGATGGGAAGCAAGACGGGATCTGTGGAAATCTTTCATAGTACATTATTCCTTCATCAGAATAGGACAGCAGGTGCTCCTGGGAGGAAAGGTCTAGAAAGATGACACAGCAAGACTTCACGGATCCTAGATTCACATTTCCAAATAAAATGTCTGATAGGGTGGCATACATCACAGAAAAACATACCAGCTGTAATTACCAACTTGAAAAGCTAAGCGGTAGGACTTGGTTACACCACCATTTACCAAGCTGAAAATGCATTTCCTACCAGTTACGAATTTTGTGTAGGGCTATAGCAATGTCATTTTTTGATAGGATTCTATTCTCTGTGCATGTGTTTGGCTCCAAGTGTCACATTTTTGGTTATAATAATTTTATTGTAATATTTGGAATGTAGGCTTTCCTACCATACAAGGTATATTGTACCAAATTTTGTAACATACAAAAGCACTGTATGATCCAAAGTGTTATGAAATTGAAAAGGGTATGTGCTGACATCTCAATTTTAGTCCTGTTTGTTGTCACCTTTGTTTATCACTACTGATAAATGCAGAAGGGATTTGAGAGAATATTTGAAGCAACAATCAGTGTTTTAAACACCATAGTAATATGTCTGTGATTCAGAGTTAGATCATATAAATCAAAGCAACTATTTGGATTTCTTAAAATATTGTAACTGTCACAAAAAACAAATGGTCCATCCCCAGGAGCAGGTAATAACTTGGGCAGCTCTGTGGGGAACAAGACAGGGGAAACTGTTCTAATTGCCCCCTAGAACAGTGGTTTCAGCCGCTGTAATTCTCAGTGTTTGGGAGGAACAGGGAAGAAGGAACTTGCACTATTTATTCCCTGTGGCTGTGCAGATACCTACCTCACAGAGTTGTTGTATGGGATTGCAGTTTAGTTCAAACTTTGTGATTGAAACTTGTCAAGTATTTTGTTATTTTGAATAAAAGCAACATATCTAAAATTTTTTTAAAGGAGTTATTCTGTTTCCTTAACATGATTTGCTTTAAAATTCAGAACTATTAAAAAAGCTTTCAGTAGGGCGGTGGCCACATACACCAAAAAAATAGCCAGGCATTGTGGCAGGGGACCACCAGCTGATTGGGAGGCTTAGGAGAATTGCCTAAGCCCGAGTCTGAGGTTGCTGTGAGCTATGACGCTGTGGCACTCTACAGAGGGCAACAACTTGAGACTATCTCAAAAAAAAAAAAAAACCTTTCAATATAATGGTTGTGGTGGCTTTATCACTAATGGACATCTAATATCTTACTTTCTAATTAATTATCCTTAGATATTTTTAAATTTAAAAAGTAGAAAATAATTGTTTTATTTTTAAGGAAAATAATCTGGGCAATCTGTATTAATTCTGGACAATAAGATTAGAATTTAAGAGATCAGGCTTCTGGCTGATTTGCCATCTCCATTTGTTTTGATCATACCGTATATTTGATAACTGAAGTGTTTGTTTCGGAGTCTGTGCCCTCATGTTCCCATCAGTGCCTTCCCCTGTCCGCC
Source organism: Otolemur garnettii (assembly GCF_000181295.1). Lineage (NCBI taxonomy): Eukaryota > Metazoa > Chordata > Mammalia > Primates > Galagidae > Otolemur > Otolemur garnettii. Next base: position 28,074 of record NW_003852469.1, on the reverse strand, counting down.
TGCTCTTTGCAACACCAATTGTCCTTCAGGCCCTTCCATTTTGCTAATCAGCAGCCCAATACCAGGGGCTCAGTGGGAGTAGGAAGAGGTGTATTAGGTTTAAAGATTTGAGAATCTCCCAGAACCAGGCCAGTGGGTTTCAAGGGCTGCTAACAGGAGGCAATACTAACACAGAGATGACGTAGTATTTGAGCTTTTGTTGTTGTGTTACAACTAGACCCCCTTCATGGCATCACTCCAGGTGTTGCCCATCTGCGTCCTCTAACTTGTCCTGTGTGAGAAGCAGACGCCCCAGAGGGAAACCCTGCATTCTGGACACTGTCCTTGCTAACGCTGGCCTTGCTGTCTTCAGACAAGTGGGATTTACCTGTCGGCCTTCATGTACTGTGTGATTTAGGATAGGATGAAAGCCACTGATGTTTAATAGTTTAGATCTTAATTTTAAAACAATTTAGAAAACAAAACTGAAAATACCTGATATTTAGTTAGATCAAAGCACTGTTCCTTCTTGGAGGTTACTTATAATAATAATAGATCTTGGGGGAAAACCTAGAATTTGTCTACATGTAGACCTAATACCATGTAAATGCTATGTAAATAATTGTTATACTTTCTTGTTTTTAATTTTTATTCTTTTTTGAGTTTTTGTTTTGAAATACTTTCAATCCATAGTTGGTGGAGGAGGGGGCCCCAGGAATGGGATTAGGGCTATTATAAGAGATGATCAAGAGAGATTCTGTGTCTCTTGGCCACCTACAGATAGAGCATACGGTGAGACGTGGGCCTCCACCAGAACCTCGCTGTGCTGGCAGGCACCCTGATCTTGGTCTAAACCACCCAATTTGAGTATTTTTGGTATATCCATGGGATATGGAGGGCCAATTATGTATGTGTAATTTTACATTTGTTTTCAGGGGATTCAAAGATCTGACCAGTTGTAGATTCCAAATTTAAAATTCCTCATTTAGTCCCATAGTCTTATTCTACAGATGAAGACAATAAGGTCCAGAGAGCCTGAGTGCCAGGATATTTTAAAATAAAAGTTGTTTATAGAAAAAGAATACTTGGCTTCTTAGCGCAGGTTCCTATACCAAAATATAAGCATCTCTTATTTAAGAAAAAAAGGGCAATTTTGTGTATCTTATGTAGCCCTTGACAAGCTATTTTAAGTATAATACATGCCAAAATTTTATAAACCACGAGCATCAGATAATCCATGATCATAAGTGGACAAACTGGCCATCACCTCTTTCATTGCCTCTCTCCCCAAAAGTAACTTCTCCTGACATTAGTTTTATCTTTTTTTTTTAGATGTTAGAAAATGAATCATATGGTACATTTCCTTTTGTGCCTGACTTCTTCAACATTCTAAGTATCACCTGTTTTGTTGTGGGTCACGCTTTATGATGTTGGCTGTGTAATGTCCACTGTGGACTGTATTACAATTTATTCATATAACTAGTAATAGGTATTTGGGTTGTTTCCGTGAAATTTAAAAGGCAACACAATAATCCATAAAAGTAAAAATGGTTCCCTGCAATGCCCCTTAACAAGAAAGCTATTCCAGCCTTGGAAAATGCTATAAAAATGGGCAAAGTAGGAAGAAGAAAAACAGACGGCAGGTATGTTAAGTTAGTTTAGAGGAAGTAAAAATTAGTTTTCTATTAAGAAAATAATTTACAGAGCACAGTGAAAATTTAGAGATGTTTTACAAAAAAATTTAAAAAAATTATATGCAATTCACCATACCAGTAAATGCCAGTATCATTTATCATTCCAAACTTAACACTTGGAAGGCTGCAGATAATAAAAGTTTATCTTTCGTTCCCAAGTTATGGAAAATAGCAGGAGACTAGAAAACAGCAGGTAAGGCGAATGCAGACGAGAACGTGGCCGAGGGATAATCCAAACTGATTTCTCTCTGGACTAATTAGTGGTCACACACGCCCAAGCTGCGCTCCACACCGGCTGGTGCCCCTTGCACACTTCAGTGGCCGGTATTTCCAGGGGCTACAAAATATTAATACTTTCTCTTCTGACATTCCCCAGTCTACAACCCCACAGCCCATGACCTGGTTTCCTAAATCCCTTTTCTCTCTCCAAGCCCTTTATCTGGCTGGGGGAAGTAGCTTCCTTCTTTTTTTAAAGGCCATCTGCATCTCAGTGAAAGGCACCACTGTCCATCCATCTCAATGCTCAAGCCAGTAACTCCAGTCCAGGTCACCCTGGCTATCTTGGTTTCTCTTCCTCATTCTCACAGTCACCTGCCAGCCGGGGGCCTTCTTAGCTGCACCTTGAATTCCATCACAGATCTCTGCTCTACCTCCACCCAAATTACCAATGTGCCCTGCCTCTAAGTGGTTTGTCCACTTGCCCTCCTTCATTGTTTTGTTTTGTTTTTTGAGGTCAGGAGTTCAAGAGCAGCCTGGATAACATACTGAAACCCCATCTGTACAAAAAAAAAAAAAAAGTTAGGTGGGGTGGTGCGCACCTTTAGTCACAGCTATTTGGAAGGTCAAGGCAGGAGGATCACTTTAGCCCATGAGTTCTAGGCAACAGTGAACTCTGATCATACCACTGCATTTCACACTGGGCAACACAGTGAGCCCCTGTTTCTTTTTTTTTAATATTCTCTTTTTTTTTTTTGAGACAGCTGTGCCCCTCGGTAGAGTGCCGTGACATCACAGCTCACAGCAACCTCCAACTCCTGGGCTCAAGCGAGTCTCCTGCCTCTGCCTCCCAAGTAGCTGGGACCACAGGCGCCCGCCACAATGCCCGGCTATTTTTTGGTTGCAGCCGTCATTGTTGTTTGGCGGGCCCAGGCTGGATTCAAACCCGCCACCTTGGGTGTATATGGCTGGCACCTTAACCACTTGAGCCACAGGCGCCAAGCTAAGCCCCTGTTTCTTAAAAAAAGAAAGAAAGAGGAAAAGGGAAAGGAAAAAAAAAAAAAGAAACAAGACGGGGAAGACAAGAAAAGATGACTTCCACACCATCTTGTCCTCTCTCTGATACCACCGTCGCCTCACCTGGGTGAGCACTGCAGCCTCCCAGCCAGGCTCCTAGTCTCCCAGCCCCTGGGCTACCTACACTCAGCCCAGCAGAATGATCATTTTAGAAGATGCCATCAACTCCTCTGCTCTAAAGCCTGCTCTCCATTTCCCTCAGTAAAAGTCCTTACAAGGCCCTACATGACCTTGTCCTTGTTCCTCCCGAACCCATCTCATATGGTTCTTCCCAGGCCCCATGCCCCACACTCTGCTCCAGCCACACTGGCCTCTTTGCCATTCTTAGAACAGGCCAAGAACTCTGAGCCTCAGGAACTTTGTAGGGGCCATTTCCACTGACTGCAAGGTTCTTCCTCCAACATCCTCACAGCTAATGCTGTTTCCAACTCCAAATCATAACTATCACTTCCTCTATCAGGCCTGTCCTGTCCATTGTAGTTCAGATCACAACTGCCTCAGTCCACAGAGCACCTTTCACCCAATAACACATTCTGTGGTCACATGCCTTTAGCTACCTGTCTTGTTCCTGAATGAATCCTGAGTTTCTAGAACTATGCATACAACACATTCAGTATTTGTTGAATAAATTAAGTAAAATTTCAGTGACCTCCAAGTTAAAATTTATGTTTCTAGTTCATGTTATTGCATTCTGATATTGATCAGACACAGGCACAACAGATCAAAGTCCTATTGAGACATCAATACGCTGGAAATGCTAATAAACCCCCCTTCCAGGGCTTTGGTACAAGAATACTTCCTTTCATTGTGCTATGCTTGACTGAGCATTGCAGATACTGACCTGTTGACACGTTACTGACCCACATGGGTTGACACTGACCCAAGTTCATCTACAGTTTTTCCAAGTGTGTTCACTTCATGTCTGTGTCACCTTTTGGTAATTCTTGCAATATTTTAAGCTTTTTCATTATTACAGCTGTTATGGTGATCTGTGATCAGTGATATTTGATGTTACCATTGCAATTGTTATGGGGTACCGCAGACTGTACCCATATGAGATGGCAAACTTAATCAATGTTGTGTTCTTTTTACTTTTTATCATAACACTAAAGGACTAAGTGTAATGTTATAAGTGTTCTAAATGTCCCACAAACCAACCACTCTTCAGTCTCTTTCCCTCTCCTTGGGCCTACCTGGTCCACAAACATAAAAATTAGGCTAATAAATGACCCTACAATGGTCTCTAAGTGTTCAAGTGAAAGTAAGAGTTGTATGTGAAAACAAAAACAACCAAAAAACCCCCAAGAGCTAGAAATGATCAAGCTTGGTGAGGAAGGCCTGTCAAAAGCCAAGACAGGACAAAACCTGGGCCTCTTGCGCCAAACAGCCAAGTTGTGAATGCAAAGGAAAAGTTCTTGAAGAAAATGGTAAGTGCTACTCCAGTGAACACTCAAATGATACGCTAACAGCCTTATTGCTGATACAGACAAAGTCTGAGTGGTCTGGAGAGCTCAAACCAGTCACAACATTGCCTTAAGCCAAAGTCTAATCCAGAACAGAGCCCTTAAGAAAGCTACAGAAGGAAGTTTGTAGCTAGCAGAGGTTGGTTCATGAGGTTTAAGAAAAGGATCAATCTTCAAACACATATGTGCAAGGTGAAGCAGCAAGTGCTGATGGAGAAGCTGCAGCAGGAATTCTCCAGAACATTGAGCTAAGGTCGATGGTGAAGATGGTAACAACAGCTTTCAAGGAAGAAACAGCCTTCCACTGCAAGATGCTATCTAGGACTTTTCGATGCTATCTAAGACTTTTTTGTAGCTAGAGAGAAGTCAGTGCCTGGTTTCAAAACTTCAAAGAGCAGGCTGATTTTCTTCTTAGGGGCTAACGTAGCTAGTGACTTTAAGTTGAAGTTAATGTTCATTTATCATAAAAATCCTAGGGCCCTAAAGAATTATGCTAAATCTACTCTGCCTATACTCTACATAAGGAACAACAGTTTAAAGCATGGTTTACTACTTTAAACCCACTGTTGAGACTTACTACTCAGAAAAAAAGAGATTCCTTTTAAAATATTACTGCTGACAATGCACCTGGTCACCCAGAGTTCTGATGGAGATGTCCAAGTTTAGTATTGTCATGTCTGCTAAGACATCTATTTTGCAACCCCATAAGTCAGAGAAATTTCAACTTTTATTTTTATTCCTTTTATTTTTTGAGACAGGGCCTTAAGCTGTTGCCCTGGGTAGAGTGCTGTGGCATCATAGCTCACAGCAACCTCCAACTCTCGGGCTCAAGCGATCATCTTGCCTCAGTTTTTCTATTTTTAGTAGAGATGAGGTCTCACTTTTGCTCAGGCTGGTCTTGAACTCATGAGCTCAAGCAATCCACCTGCCTTGGCCTCCTAGAGTGTTAGGATTACAGGTGTGAGCCACCGTGTCCACCCTAATTTCAACTTTCAAGAAGTATGTTCCATAAAGCTATAGCTGCCAAAGACAGTGATTCCTCCCATAGAGGGCAAAGTTAATAAGGATTCACAATTTTTGATCCCATTAAGAATATTTGTTAACTCATCAGAAGTCAAAATATCCACATCAATAGGAGTTTCAACCTTCCTGAATGATTCTGAGGAGTCTACATCTTCAGTGTAGGAAGTCACTGCACATGTGGTAGAGACAGCAAGGCAGCTGGAATTACAAGCAGATCCTTAAGATGTGACTGAATTGGGCGGCGCCTGTGGCTCAAAGGAGTAGGGTGCTGGCCCCATATGCCGGAGGTGGCGGGTTCAAACCCAGCCTCAGCCAAAAAATAAAGATGTGACTGAATTGCTGCAACATCATGATAAAACCTGACAGATGAGGAGTCGCTTCTTATGGATGAGCAAAATTGGTTTCTGGAGATGGAATCAACTCCTGATAAAGATGCTATGAACACTGTCAAAATGAAAACAAAGGATTTAGGATGTCACATAAATTTAGTTGATGAAGCGGGGCAGAGTTTGACAGGACTGACTCCAATTTAGAAAGTTCTACTATGGATAAAATGCCGTCAAACAGTACAGCATACTACAAAAAAATCTTTTGTGAAAGGAAGACTCAATTCAGCAAACTTCCCTGTTCTCCTATTTTTTAGAAACCCACAGCCACGCCACCCTTTACAACCCCCACTCTGATCTACCAGCAGCCAACAACCCTGAAACAAGAGCGTCCACCAGCAAAACAATCACAGCTTCCTGAAGGCTCAGCAATGAAGTATCTTTTAAATTATGTACATTTTTTGGAAAGTGTTTTTAATACTTAATATACTATAGTGTAAACATAAGTTTTGTATGTGCTTGGAAATCAAAGTTTGCTGTGGTGTTCTTGAAATAAGCCCACAGTATCTCTGAGATATCTCTGTCCATAAAACTATTTTATTTATTTTGAGGGCAGAATCTCACTCTGTCACCCAGGCCAAAGGGCAGTGGCCCAATTATATCTCACCACAGCCTCAAACTCCTAGGCTCAAGCAATCCTCCCACCCCAGGCTCCACAGTGTGTAGGACTATAGAAATGTGCCACCACGCCTGGCTTATTTTTTTTTTCTTTGTAGAGTACTATGTTGCCCGTGCTGGCCTCAAATTCCTGGCCCACAGCAATCCTCCCACCTCAGCCTCTCAAACTGCTGGCATTACAGGCATGAGCCACTGCACCTGGCTTCTCAAAGCATTTCAGATACAGTTTCTGGGACCCAATGATTCAACCAACATTTCCTGAATTTACACCAGACCCTGATGAGATTACAAGCGTAAGACACAAGCCTCATCCTCAATGGCATCTCTGTTCTGAGCGGCAGTCAGAAATGTACACATATATTACAATGTTTCATAAAGGTTTACAGAGATACCTGCAAGATTTCATTACAACAAGAGAGGTGCCTTAGTGAGGCTAGAGGAGATGGTAAAAAGCACATGTTGAAGAAGATAACACGTAGATGACATCTTAAGAGTAGACAGGTCAGGGATTAAGTATTTCAGGTCACAGAAAACCTTCCCAGAAAAGAGCCTTCCCTCTAATCAGTGGTTCTCAACCTTTCTAATGCCGCAATGTATTTTCATTGCTAAAAAGGGGTCCTGACCCACAGATTAAGAACCGCTAGAGTCTAAATTAACATAAAGCTGGCCTGGGCATCCATAGCTCTGGTGGTTTGGGAGCTGGCCACGTGCTACGGGTCTGGTGGGTTAGAACCTGGCCTGGGCCTGCTAAGCAAACAAACAAAATACCTAGGGGTTGTAGTGAGCGCCTGTTAGTCCCAGCTTAGGAGGCTGAGGCAACAGGATCGCTTAAGCCCAGGAGTTTGAGGTTGCTGTGAGCTGTGACGCCACAGCACTCTACCGAGGGCGACACAGTGAGACTCTTGTTTCTAAAAAAAATAAACAAATGTGAGAAAAAAAATCCAAGATGACGCCAAAATTTCTGGCTTAGACAACTGTTAAACAGATACATTCACAGACGATGATACAGAAGGCCGGAGAGATTTAACAGAGGAAGTGAAAGGTTAGGGAATGGCGGCATCGACCGAGTTGAAGCAGCAAGGTGTTGAGCTGAAGGCCGAGGGCTGAGAAACCAGGGTCCGCTCTCCAGGTCCGCAGGCTGAGAACCACATAGAGAAAAGGCGCCGGCAATCAGGAGGGAAAGCCTCTCCGACGCGAAAACCGCCACAGCAGCTCGCGATTTCCCGCACAGCACATGGAAATCACAGCAGTAAACGGCCTTCGGCGACGCCTCCGCCCGGCACTCGGAAGCCTGGGCGCGCGCGTCTTCCTTCGTTTCCCAGAAAGTGAGACCGGCAAGGCAGGACTCGGGATTCAAGTCAAGAGGTCAGAAATCCCCGTCTGTTTCCCCCTCTAAACTGCCCCAACAAAGCTACGGACACACCGACGTCCAGGAACACCAGAAGGGCGGACGCCGGCCCGAGATTCACCGACGCCCACAGCCCCTCCACCCTCCGGCGTTCCCAGCTCCCCGTCGGAAGCCCGGAGGCCCCGCCCACTTCCGCGACGCCGAAGTCGCCGCAGGAAACACCTGGCTCCGACCAATAGCCTGTTTCCCTGGAAACGTTACCTCTGACCTCGGGGCTAATCAGAGACAGTGGGACGAACTCCTCGCGAGAGGTGAGCTTGAAGCTGCCTCCGCCATCTTGGAGATGGGAGACGGGCGATGGTTGTGGTCCTTCTGCTAATGCAAACAACTAAACGGGCACATTAGTCCCCTCTGAGTGAGGCTATCGTCACTGTAACTGTTGACCAAAGCTACAGAGCGAGCGAGGGTGTGAAAGCCGAGCGCGGCGACGTTGACAGCAGCTTCACCTGCCTTCTGGGACGGCAGAAGTGAAGCGACTGAAGACCGGAAGGATGGTGCAGTCCTGTTCCGCCTACGGCTGCAAGAATCGCTATGATAAGGATAAACCTGTTTCTTTCCACAAGTGAGTCCCCTGCGCGCCTCGCGGGACTGGCCGTACCTGGGGCCGGGGGCGCGCGGCCGTTTGGGCTGGGGGCGGAGCCGGCGCGTGTCCGCGCGAGACCTAACGGGAGGGGCGGGGCGCGGCGGGGGCGGGGCCGGCCAGGTCCCGCGGAACTCGGGCTGCGGCGACTGTTAGTGGCGCTCGGGGAAGCGGTCCCTGGCCGGGGTCCGCTCGTGGCCGCGATTGGCGAGTTAGGGGCTCGCGGGGACGCGCTGATTCTGTCACCACGAGTCACAGGGAAGCCGCTGTGTAATATCTCCGGGGGGCGTATTTGGGACAGAAACAAAGGCCTTGGAGAGGACCGAGAGATGACTGTTTCTCCTTTTTGCTGTGGACAGGCGGCCAGCATCACACCGTTCAGGGTTTTTTTTTCTTTTTGGCTGGGCTACCAAGGGCGGTTTTTGGACCCAGTGTCTGGAGTCAACCTGTAGAGCCCCTTCTGCCTTAGAGAAGCTGCCGGTGCTGCCGAGACGCGTGATGACAGCGGGGCCGGGCGAGCCGCTGCGGGCGGGGAGGAAGATGCAGGTGTGTTAGTGCAGGTGCAGGTCTCAGGTGAAAAGCATTAACTCGAAAACAGGAAACGTGCAGAATTAAAAATTTTTTTTTTCTTTTTAGACATTCTCACTTTGTTGTTCTCGGTAGAGTGCTGTGCATCACAGCTCACAGCAACATCAGACTCCAGGGCTCAGGCGATCCTCTTGCCTTAACCTCTCAAGCAGCTGGGACTACAGGCCCCTTCCACAACGCCTGGCTATTTTTAGAGACAGGTCTCACTGGCTCAGGCGATCCACCCACTTTGGATCCACCCCACCCAAAGTGGGGTGGATTACGGGCTGGGATTACGGGCATGAGCCACCGCACCCGGCCGTAGAGTTAAAATCTCTTAATGATAATAAAACGTCTGAAAAATGTGACATGATGACATTTTCATTTTTACAGTTTTATGTTAGGCTTTTTATTTCTTTTTTTTTTTCTTTTTGTAGAGACAGAGTCTCACTTTGTGGCCCTTGGTAGAGTGCTGTGGCGTCACAGCTCACAGCAACCTCAACTCCTGGGCTTAGGCGATTCTCTTGCCTCACCCTCTCAAGTGGCTGACCACAGGCACCCGTCACAACACCTGGCTATTTTTTGTTGTTGTTGCAGTTTGGCCAGGGCTGGGTTCGAACCCGCCACCCTTGGTATAAGGGGCCGACACCCTATGTTAGGTTTTCTTTGCAAGAATTCCCAGTTTTGCACAGATAATAGCTAAGAAATCAGATCCAGTGGTAAATACATGAATTATTTATTCATAGGTAAATATTATAAAAGGAAAAATTTAAGTATTCCTTTGGGAGTTTTTTTGGTGGGGAGCTTTTTATGTTTATTGAGGATGTGGATGCAGTTTTATGTGTGAGATGGACACTTTGGAAATAAGAGTGCAAAAGGGAAGAGAACTCCAGTGTGGATGTCTCTACCCTGGGAGAAGGGGATACAACACTTACAGGATTCCGCTCAGTGTGTCCTGGTATCATCTCTGGATCAGAACTTTCAAAGTGTAGGGAGAGGTCAGGAGATGGCACAGGATCCCGTCCATTCAGCGCCCCACTCTGCGTTTCTGTCGGCATGCCAGATGGAACCTAAAAATATGGAAAATGCTTCACTGCCCCTAGAAACGAGTTAAGGACGACATTCACATATCAGAAATAAGTATGTCTCTGCTCCTGTTAAACAGTTGATTGAATCAAAAGAAGGGTTTACCTGCATCTTACCTCTTACCTAAGAACAGAACCCTGACAGGCACCTGACAATTTAAAGTCCTGGAGCCCTGAGGATACTGAATTTTATCAGGGATCGCTATCTAGTTTGTACTTCTAGAAGCCATTTCCAGCAGAGATTTTCTAGGGGTATCTCTTCTCCTAGCTTCTACATAGTGGCAGTGGAGAAAGCCATGCTGCACAAGAGAGGGTCTCACAGATCTTCACAGCAGCAGACTCGGACTCTACCATACTGCACGTGGAAGAGAAAGCTAGAAAAGGCAGCCAGGTGCTGTGGCTCACACCTGTAATCCTAGCACTGGGAGGCCGAGGCAGGTGGATCGCTGAGCTCAGGAGACCCACCAGCCTGAGCAAGAGTAAGACCCAGGCTCTAAAAAAAAAATCCCCCAGCTTAGTGGTGGGCACCTATAGCCCCAGCTACTTGGGAGGCTGAGGCAAGAGGATTGCTTAAGCCCAAGAGTTCGAGGTTGCTATGAGCTAGGACGCCATGGCACTCTACCCACGGCAAAAAGTGAGACTCTGTCTCAAAACAAAGACAAAGAAACAAAACCTGGAACATAGATTGGAATCATCCTGCTTTGGTTTTTTCCCCTAATCCCCCAGTTTGCCAAATTCTTGACCTAGAAAAGTAAAATCACAATGAATTTAAACTTTTCACTACTTCCTTTTACCTGGACCTAATGAAGAGCCAAATCAAATAATTCTATTTCTTTATCATTATTTGCCTATAATATGATTACCTCAGATTTTATGTGCACTTTAAGGGGTTTTTTGTGAAGTAGAAAATCACTGGTAAAAAAACATGAGGACAGATTTAGTCTATAGTATATATTTTACTTGAATCTTTTAGTAACCTCTATATGAAAAGTTAAACATTAATAAATGAGATAGGTAACTGGAATTAATCTTTAATCAAATACTCCTTGGAATGTTAACACCAGTTTAAGGCAGTTCTCTCCTAAGCTGGAAAGTCTGGGTGCCCTTTTTTTTTTTTTTTTAAATAAAGTCAGAACTGAATTATGTCTTCCTTTTAGGTTTCCTCTTACTCGACCCAATCTTTGTAAAAAATGGGAGGCAGCTGTCAGAAGAAAAAACTTTAAACCCACCAAATACAGCAGTATCTGTTCAGAGCACTTCACCCCGGACTGTTTTAAGAGGGAGTGCAACAATAAATTGCTGAAAGAGAACGCTGTCCCTACGATATTTCTCTGTACAGAACCACATGATAAGGTAAAACATAAAGTGTTGGATTTTCTATTTATAAAATTAAGGTGTTCATTGTGGAAGATTTAGAAATTCAGAGTTAATGTTAAGAAAATAACATTAGGCTCAGCGCCTATAGCTCAACCGGCTAAGGCGCCAGCCACGTACACCTAAGGTGGCGGGTTCGAATCCCCAGCCCGGACCCGCCAAACAACAATGACGGCTGCAACCAAAAAAAAAAAAATAGCCGGGCGTTGTGGCAGGCACCTGTGGTCCCAGCTACTTGGGAGGCGGAGGCAGGAGACTCGCTTGAGCCCAGGAGTTGGAGGTTGCTGTGAGCTATAATGCCACGGCACTCTACCCAGGGGGACAGCTTGAGGCTCTGTCTCAAAAAAAAAAAAAAAAAGAAAATAACATTAACCTAGAACCCATGCGTTGTAAATAAACAATGGTGATATACTTTTTAAAAACACAAAATGCATTTTATGAAAGGTAAACATCCTCACACTAAGAAACTTAATTTCATATAAAAAGTATTTTATTTTCTTTTTGGAATACATGTGGGTTGAACATTCAGTTGCGACTTAAAAGCAAGCCTGTGTGGTGTTTACCATTCTTGTGATACTTCATTCAGAAGGATGATCTCCAGTTCCTTCCAGGTTCCAAAGGGTATTAGTTCACCACTTTTTTTAATGGCTGAGTATACTCCAGTGTATACATAGGCCACACTTTATTAATACGCTCATGTATTGATGGGCACTTGGATAATTTCCACATCTCTGCAATTGTGAATTACATTCCTATAAACACTTGAACGCAAGTGCCCTTTTAATAGAATGACCTTTTTTCCTTTGGGTAAATACCCAGCAGTGGGATTGCTGGATCCAGTGGTAGGTCTACTTTTTGTTCTTTGAGGTATCTCCATACTACTTTCCATAGAGGTTGTGCTAGTTTGCAGTTCCACCAAGAGTGCAGAAGGGTTCCTTTCTTTCTGCATCCACACCAGCATCCATGGTTTGGGCACTTTGGGATAAAAGCCATTTCACTGGAGTGAGGTGATGTGTCACTGTGGTGCTGTTCGAATTTCTCTGATGAGTACAGAGCATTTCTTCATATGTGGGCCATTAGTCTATCTTCTTTTGAAAAGCTTCTGTTCGTGTGTCTTGCCCACTTTTTAATGGGGTTGTTTGATATCCTCTTATTTTCGTCCATTTGGATTCTAGTTACTAGCCCTTTGTCAATGTATAGCATGCATATATTTTTCTACCATTTTGTAGGTTATCTGTTCACTCCAGTGATTGTTTCCTGTGCAGAAACTTTTTACTGTAATTCGGTCCCCTTTGTTTATTTTTCTTGTTGCTGTGACCTTTGGAGTCGTCTTCATAAATTCTTTACATAAGCCTATGTCTATAATAGTTTTCTAACTTCCTGTAACCATTTTGGAACTATATTCCTACTTACATGTTGATAAATTGTGATTTTT
>NW_003852469.1:7630-14959 GCF_000181295.1 Otolemur garnettii | reverse complement strand
TCCGGGCTGGGGATTCGAATCCGCCACCTTAGGTGTATGTGGCTGGCGCCTTAGCCGGTTGAGCTATAGGTGCCGAGCCAACAGTTTAATTTTATCTCTTTCTTGCATCACTTTTCTACTTTAGGTAGAAAAGTTTAATTAAAACAAACTATTTTCTCACTTTGGGATTCACAAAAAAGTTTAATATTTCTTGAATAATTCCTTTATACTGTCATTTCTAGTCACTAAATTCAAACATACTCTGCATTACTGTTTCAGAAGGAAGATCTGGAGCCACAGGAACAGCTTCCCCCGCCTCCTACGACACCTCCGCTTTCCCAGGTTGATGCTGCTATTGGCTTACTGATGCCTCCTCTTCAGACCCCTGATAATCTCTCAGTGTTCTGTGACCACAACTACACTGTGGAGGATACAATGCACCAGAGGAAAAGGATCCACCAGCTGGAACAGCAAGTTGAAAAACTCAGAAAGAAGCTCAAGACTGCTCAGCAACGATGCCGAAGGCAAGAACGGCAGCTTGAAAAGTTAAAGGAGGTCGTACACTTCCAGAAAGAGAAAGATGGCGTCTCAGAAAGAGGTTATGTGATTCTACCAAATGACTACTTTGAAATAGTTGAAGTACCAGCATAAAAAAAATAAAATGCACATTGATTTTTAATGGGGCAATACCACATATCCTCTTTTAGCTTATAAAGGAGTTTCATTTGAAAAAATAACACTTGATTACTTATATAAAAGCAATTCAGAATATTTTTTTAAAAAAATAAATTCGATATATGCTGTAAAATTATAAATTTTTTTGTTTGTAATTTTAGGGTTTTTACATTTTAACAAAATATTTTGGAAGTTAAAACTAACCTCAGATCCCCATGTAAGTTGGTTCCAAGATTGGAGATTTTTGTTTTTTAACTGTTGACAGAGATAATGTAAAAATAAAGTGCAAAGAGAATGAGAGCAGGGAAGTAAGGGTGGCTTAAAATTTTAAATTAGTGCTGTTGGCTGAGAGAACTTAGTATATTTTAAACCAGAAGTGTGGGTCAGATCATGGGACACATGTGCACATTCATATCTGTGGAGTCACAAGGTCCATGTACTTTTCTGATTCCATTCTCAAGGATAAATTGACAGGTTAATATCTGAGAAGATGAGAGCAGAAAATGAAGAGTCATTCCATATCTAATCAATAAATAACTTTAAAGAACGGATTTTTAATAAGTGGCCCTATTTTCTCCCACTGTCTAGCATTATAAAATTAAAAGTGTATTTTCAGTAGAAGAAACATTCTTCAATAAATAAGGTATCATTATGAATGAAATAATTAAAATTGAGGCCTGATCCATCATCTGCTTTTTTCTCTCATCACCACTGAGCTAAAGGACATCCAGTTCCCCGACTACAGTTATTATATTTGTATCCAAATCTCTAACAAATGTGTTGTTTTAGTACAGTTTGATTTGTATCCTAATGTGGTAATAATCTTGCACTTGGTGGCTGATTTTGGTCAAGGTACCACATAAGAAATTATTTCTTCACTTTTAACCCAAGTTAGAAATTATTTCACTCCCATTTACACAACCTAATAGGTAGTACTATTTTACTGAATGCTGAGATACAAACACTGAGGTTTCTGTTCAAACTGTGAGTTGTGTTCTGACTTGGAGAAATTTTGTTATTTGAAATGAAAATATGTTCTGAGTAACACATAATGCTATAGGAATTGTCTATTTAGATTTAGAGTAACTGTTCCACTATAATTCCTAATTCCTACTTTTATATTTCAGAATACATGGAGATAGTTAAAGACCTTTTAAGACAATATTAAAGATGTGAAACAATGATGTTCAAAAGTGTCTTTTGTAGACCTGTTTTCACTGTAATTGTCATGAACCAGCATCTCAGAAATAGAAATAATGATTAGATTACATACAGTTACACAGTCTGATTACATCATTTAGAACTAACGCTAATCAGAGGACTTTTACTGGTTATTCAAGGAACTCATAACTGTTTTTAGAAGCTAACAAAGTCTCTAAGTAGTTTGTTTCCACATTTACGTTCTCTAGCAATTCATGGAGGTTACGTGGGTATTTTGAAAAGTATGTCTTCAACTTGTTTTCTACATAAAAGTCAAATTGCTCTGTGTGTTCTCTCCAGAGCCAAGAATTCAGCTTATATTATAAAATAGTAATCATAATTACTTAGCATTTTAGCATTATAACTTAACCTGAAGCTAGTTTCTTTTCATAACAGATGTAAATCCCCATTTGGAGAGAACTGAGCAAGTAGCATATGTGCCAGCTGCTTGCAATTAAATAATACATCATAATAGTTTAATATAGGGAGTTTAAAGGTACAGTTTTTTTGTTTTTTGGGGTTTTTTTTTTTTGAGACAGTCTCAAGCTGTCACCCTCTGTAGAGTAATGTGCCATCACAGCTCACAGCAACTTCAAATTCTTGGGCTTAAGTGATTCTCTTGCCTCAGCCTCCCAAGTAGCTAGGACTACACGTGCCCGCCACAACGCCCAGCTATTTTTTCATTATAATTGTCGTTTGACAGGCCCAGGCTGGATTCAAACCTGCCAGCTCCAGTTTATGTGGCTGGTGCCCTAGCCGCTGAGTTATAGGCACTGAGTCAAAGGTACAAATATTTATTTCAGAATTTGAGATGTAACATTTGTTGGAGGTTTGTTAAAGTTCATTTTCTCTACTGCTAATAACATTGCCAAGTAGTACATTTAGGCTGTTCTGTTCAAGCATGGCGAAACTCAGTCTGTAACAGGGACAAGGTCTTACTGGGGACAACTGGGGAGCAGACCCATGGGAATTTCAGCATTGTAAATTTGCTGAAGTTGAAATTTATTCTTACCTATAGTAAGATACTGAAGTTTCCACTTATGTGTGATATAATCTGGCAATATTGGCAAGAAATAATTGGTTTTTAATAATCAAACTGCTAGGAGAAATGTAGAATCATAGAATTTTAGAATCAGAAGGGATTTGGAAATTACCGAACAACAGTCTGACCTCCAAACCTTTCTATTTCATCTCTGGTAAATGGTCAGCCATTCTGTTTACCATTTGCATTTAAGCAATTATTGTGTTTAAATTCTTCAAAATGGATTTCAGATTAGAATCAGTTACCGTTCTTTTTATCCTTCTTTATAAGGTATACACAAACTTCACCTTGAACTGCTGCTTAGTGTGAACCATCACATTCTAAATTAAGATTTTAAATTTAAAAAAATAATAATTTAAATGTTTACTGACAGTATACCTATTACATGTACTAAAAGTAATCCTCTCATTCTAGTAGGAACCTGTTAGCAAAACTTTGTACTTGGAAGTCAAAGGAAATGAGGGGATTTTTTTCTTTTAACTATAACTCCTGTGATCCATTTCTTAGAATTATAACAATAATGAAAAGCGCATGAAAGTTTCACATAAGGACTTTTTAAGCTTAATATTCCCTAATCATCTTTTATTATTAATAAATTATACATATATAAAACACCTGTGGCTTTTTATAAAGCCAGTAGTAAGCAACATAATATATTTAAAAATCTATTTCATCTAGGCTCGGTGCATGTAGTTTAGTGGCTAGAGACCAGCCATATACACCAGGGCTGGCAGGTTCAAACCCAGCCCGAGCCTGGCAAACAACAATGACAACTACAACAACAAAAATAGCTGGGCATTGTGGTGGGCACCTGTAGTCCCAGCTCCTTGGGAGGCTGAGGCAAGAGAATTGTTTAAGCCCAAGAGTTTGAGGTTCCTGTGAGCTGCGATGCCCCAGCAATCTATCCAGGGCAACATAGTAAGACTATCTCAAACAACAAAAATCTGCTTGATCTAAAAAAATAAAACTCTTTTTGTGTTCCAGAATTTTTAAAAAGATAGTCCACTCAGAATAGCATTTAAAACAAAGTATTTCCTGCTTGATTATTACTCTTCCTGATACTGGATGAGTAAGTTAATTGAAGAACATGATGCATGGCTGATGGTAACTGGTGTTTCTGAGCATTGTGGTTTTATATAGTATTGTGTTTTAAAATACAATCACTCACGTGAAGGAATACTGAAGAGCAAACAATGATTTTCAAATAAGAAGCAATTATAATTATCATACTTCAGTAGAAAAGTTTGCTCAAGGTAATGCTATCTTGTAAGTCCATGTCTTAATGTCTTTTTTACCTTGCATATGGCTTTAGTCTACTGTGACTTTTCTGAATATTTTTTAAACTAAAACTATAGAAAATTTTTGTTCTTTTATAAATTCAAAGTATTTTGTCTTAAAATTACCAAGATTTCATCTTTAAAATATTCTAATGGATACAAATAAACGTCATTGTTTTAAACTGGTTTTGGTGAAGTGAACTGTAGAACAGCAACAGTGACTGGACAGGTAAATGACTCCAGAGGGGGCTGCACGAGGAGCTCTGTGGACCTGCATTCTGGAGTACCCGTTAAAAAAACTTCTGTTTAAACGACCATTTAAGTGTCTAAAACTTGTCCTAAGGATATACAGCAAATGAAGAAACATTCAGGAAAACCTACTAAATCTCCACAAGAACATGGAGAGTCTATGACATTTCTGCCACACCCATTTCAGCCCTAACTAACTTCCCCCATCCCAACTCAGTGCCACAGAAGCTCCACTGAGTGTGACCAACGTGGGATCAATATACAAAAAATCGTGAACATCTCTGAAGAAGAGAGAAAGGCAGAGAAATTATTTGAAGAATAATGTGGAATTTCCTGTGCCAGCTCCACTGTGATCTCTGGGGGGGACCATTGATCTATTCTGGTTTTCATGTTGCTGGAGTGTTTTTGCTGGTTCCTCCTTGTGGGTGGTCTGTTTTCCCTTTCTCTCCCTCCCCTCTACCTGTAGGCTTCAGTTGTCCCTAAGGAATAAGTAAGAAAAAGAACTTAAAAAAAAAAAAAAACTGGGCGGCACCTGTTGCTCAAAGGTGTAGGGTTCCGGTCCCAAATGCCGGACGGAGGTAGCGGGTTCAAACCCAGCCCCAGCCAAAAACTGTAAAAACAAGGTTTTTTAAATGCAATTGTCAAAATCCTCTTTTTTGCCTTGGAAAAGAAACAGGAAAGAAAAAAACAGCAATGAAAGAAAAAACATTTTACTGTAATTATTAAAATCTTCCTTGTTGCCTTCAAAGAAAAGGGGAAAAAACTAAAAAAAAAAAAATTAAAATTGACTATAATTATTAAAATTCACTTTGTTGCCCTGTAAAAGAAATAGGAAGAAAAAAAAAAAACAGAAAAAGAGGACCAGCAGGCAGCGGTCTAGCGGTTCTGCTTTTAGGGTTTTCAGCTGCCGTGAACTTGACGTTTGGAGAGGGGCTTCCTGCTTGGCGCTGCCGTGCCCAGCTCAGGGGGTGACGCTGCAGGCCTGCAGAGGGACCAGACGCTCTGGACTCCAGTCACAGACAGGAAGCACCTGGAGCGTGCATGGACAGGGACTGAAGCCAAGGATCTGAAGGGGACTTGCAGTCCCGAATGAGGTGGGGGCGAGGACTAAGCTTCTCCGAACTGTTCCATCAAGTCCAGGGTGGGTTTGGCGGTGGCCCCGCAAGCCTGGAGGGTGAAGGCTGTGCTGCCAGCACAGGAGGGCCCCGGGCCTCTGGAAAGCGGCCGCCAGCAGGACTGACTCGAGTAGTTCTCTCGGGCTCACTGAAGTCCCCGCAGTCCTCCCGCGCCCCTCTGAGGTCAGGTGGTGGCCGCTGCCTCCCCTCCCACTGAGCCCACTCCCGTGTCCGGATCTGCCCATGTTTCGCGTGGGAAGCTGTAACCGGTGACCAACTGAGAGTCGAAAAAGCACCAAGGAGACCAGCGTGTTCCCCTGTAGCTCCCCCGCCCTCCAGTGTGGCCAGTCTGCACTGGGCTCAGGACTGTCCAGACTACCCGGCAGGGGCCGGGGGCTGCTCTGGGCTCCCACGTGGAGTCCTCCCTCTGTGCAGCTCGCCCACCACCGCTCGCTTTCTGTTGACTTCTCTGGTTTTCCCCGGTCAGGTCACAAGGAGACTTTACAGCGCTCCCTTCAGAGAGCCGTGAGGCCGGAGAGCGGCTCCGGCAGACTTCTTCCCCACAGTCGAGAGGGGGCAAGCTACTGCTAGATCACATCGGGGTCCCCCCTTCACAGATTCTTATCAATTGGTTTTCTTATAATGCTTCTCTTTTCCCTAGAAATTTAGTGCTAATAAGATTCTGATTAATTATCCCTTCCAAACAGATGGTGTTGATTGTAGACTGTGAAATAATAGACACTCATGTTAGACCTTAATGCCTTTATTATAAGTTATTTTCTGACATTATATTATTGTCTCTCAAATTGTCAGAAAAGGGTGCATTACCTACTTCCTTGGTTCACATCTTTTAAAAAGGCTCTAGGAGACAAGACTGAGCTAGAGCCAGATCCAATGTATAAAAATAGCTGGGTGTTGTAGTGGGCACCTATAGTCTCAACTACTGGGGAGCTTGGGAGTATGAGGCAAGAGAAACACTTGAGCCCAAAGTCTGAGGTTGCTGTGAACTGATGCCACAGCACTCTACCAGGGGCAACAAAGTGAGACTGTCTCCCAAAAAAAAAAAAAAAATACCATTCAATCTAGCAATCCCACAGTTAGGTATCTACACAAAGGAAAAGAAGTCACTATATTAAAAAGATACCAGCACAAGGATGTTAATCACCACACAATTCACACTTGTAAAAATATGGAATCAACCACCAACTGAGAGGTGGATTTCAAAAACAGTTTATCATGGAATACCCAGAGAGGGGAGAGAGGAGGATTTGTTTTTCAAAAACAAAAATCCTGTCGTCCTTGTTCAACATTAAAGTAATAACCAGGACTATGCTAGTTGTTCACACGCAGCCTATCAACTTCGGATACCCAAATCACACTGATACCAGACTTTTGATACTGGATTTCCAGGCTCTTGGTCTCAACTATTCAATGAATCAATCAATGGACCACATGATGTAACTTAAATTTATTTAACAGGTATTACAGCCCTTCAAGAGCCAAACCTCCTTGCAGAGCAGAATATTAAGTGTCACAGCTCCTCCAGAGAGCCAAACCTTCCTGCAGAGCAGTGAAATGTTACAGCTCTTCCAGAGAGCCAAACCTCCTTGCAAAGCAGAGAAGTGTCACAGCTCCTCCCGAGAGCCAAACCTCCCTGCAGAGCAGAGGAGAAGTGTCACAGCTCCTCCCGAGAGCCAAACCTCCCTGCAGAGCGGAGAAGTGTCACAGCTCTTCCAGTGAGCCAAACCTCCCTGCAGAACAGAGGAGAAGTGTCACAGCTCTTCCCGAGAGC
>NW_003852469.1:0-5509 GCF_000181295.1 Otolemur garnettii | reverse complement strand
AGAGCCAAACCTCCTTACAGAGGAGAAGTGTCACAGCTCTTCCCGAGAGCCAAACCTCCTTGCAGAGCAGAGAAGTGTTACAGCTCTTCCAGTGAGCCAAACCTCCCTGCAGAGCAGAGGAGAAGTGTCACAGCTCTTCGCAAGAGCCAAACCTCCCTGCAGAGGAGAGGAGTATCACAGATCTTCCCGAGAGCCAAACCTCCTTGCAGAGCAGAGAAGTGTTACAGCTCTTCCAGAGCCCAACCTCCTTGCAGAGCAGGATGCAACTGTTACAGCTCTTCCAGAGAGCCAAACCTCCTTGCAGAGCAGAGAAGTGTTAAAGTCTTCGAGAGGACCAGTCTTCCTTACAGAGCAACATGCTCGCTGGCTGGATCTCTCTCTCCTTCTGCCGCAATCTGCTGACATCTTTGCTGTCTTCCTCTCTCTTCCTGGAAGGTCTCGGACGATCTACCGCTAGGCTCGCTACTCAGGGGTTTATATAGGGGCAGTTGTCCAATGATCTGAAAGCTGAGCTGATTGGTCCATTTTCTCCTAAAAATAGACCAATCAGGAGCAGGATTGAAAATGGACCAATTAGGGATGCACTGCAGGAATAATTAGTGTTTTCCCCTGCGCCTTCTGGACTTTTTTGCTACTGGAGCCTCTGGTAGGAAAGGAAAGCTTTCTCTGCCGGGTCCCGCAGCCAAGATGGAGGCTGTAGGTCCCCCCAGCCCCGCTCAATTGAGCTGGCTGGGGCGCCACTTTGTCCTGTATCAACACCAGATCAGTATTCACTGTTCTTTGAATCTGCTTTAAATAAACCATTTCTTCTCGGGAGTCTGTGGCAGTGTTCAGGAAAAATAATTAAGATAAAAAGAAAATAAACAACGTATCCTTCTAAAACAATATCCAGAAGAGGATGTCTGAGATCACTTGCTAAAGTAACTCCCTCTGAACACCTTTAACTTAAACTAAGCCCGGGACTGAAAGAACAGAAAGGACAAATCCCATTGAAGTTGCAATTCTTTAGAATGTGTTGGACAATTCCGAGACACACGAGGGGGGAAAAGTATCAAAAATAGCCCAGGGAAGGATTTGACAGCAGCTAAAACATAAAGGCCAGGGGTGAGATCGAAATTAGAAGCATGAATGTCTATAAACTGCCCATATAAGGGAATTGATACATTAGTAACTAAACTGGGATAACCTACAGGGCAAAATAAACAGCCACGCTCATCACAGCGGCTGACTTTCCGTCTCTCTGGTAATCTCCAGAGCCTCAGGAGACAGGTATGTCACGACTCTATGCTGTTATTTTCAACTACATTCAACGTTTGGCGGTGTCTTTAAAACCCGGTCTTAGCTTTCCTGGTCCCCGATGATAAACTTCCTGCATTTTCTTCTCTCCTCCTCACAAACGTATAGAAAACCTGACCAGGTTCCCCACCACGTGGGGCACAGTACTGACTCTGGTCCTGCGCTCCGCAGTCTCTCCGATTCCCCAGAGGGAAGCCGCTTAACCTGGTGCCCAGGGCCAGAGAGACAAGTGAACAGCGTCCTGTCTTCTGGGGCCCAGTGTGCTCTGGGAGACAGCCACGCACATGGTCATAAGACACTGGAAGTCCTGTAACCAAACTCTGCACAAAAGTATGGGATGCAGTTATCTCTGGGGCTTGGGGGAGGCTTTACCATGGACATGGCCCGGCAGAGACAAGGCGGAAAGCATTCTGGAAAGAGCGATCCGTTTAGGCAAAGGCTCCAAGGTAGGTAGCAACACAGCACGGTCTGGGAACAGTAGCGTGTGCCGCGGGCAAGTGACAGGATGTCAACAGCGAAGGGTGGGTGAGGCTGGGAAAGCCGACTGCTGCCAGGCTGCTGGGTTCACTTGGGGATCCCAGCCCCGAGGCTCTCAACTCCGGACATTCATTAAATCTCCGGGAAAGCTGTAAAACTCCTGATGCCTGGTGTTTTTCTAAGTGTAATAATTGGTCTGTGATAGGGCCTGGCCTTTGATATTTTAAATACCTTCCAGTGTAGTAGTTCTGCTCTGCAGTCAGGTGAGATCCACTGCTGTAGGCAACAGGGGAGAAAACACCTGCATGAGCAGGATGGCGACGCAGAAACAGTTTTTACACAGTGACCCGGGGACAGTGAGATGAGGGGATGAGAAACAGACTGGAGAGGAGGGCCAGTTCACAGGGCACCTAGCACAGGCAGAAAAGGGTCTGCGCCCATCCTCAGTAACCTCCTATGTGTTACAGCTTGTGTGAATGCCAAGGACAAAGGCTACGGGCACCTTCCCTGGAAAAAGGAGCATCTGTCAGAAAATGCACATGTACTTCCACCGGACTGAGACTCTGAGTGACGGATGTGTGTAGGAAAGCCTGGTGTGAAGGCGGAGAGAGTAAGAGGCAGGAGAGACTCTGGAGGAAGAATCGTAGCACTGGCTTCACAACAGGAGGTTAGGGCGACTTCCACTTGAGTCATAAATAACAACTGTGTGCTGTGCCCGCAGTGTCAGGTGCCACACTGAGCACTTACCTCACATGGATCTCACTGATTTCTCCCACTTCTGTAGGACACAGTGCTGTCCTAGCAAGCTCACCGTGAAGAAACTGAGATCTGGAGATGCTAATTAGCATGTCCAAGGTCACATGGAGAGAAGTGTTGGGGCAGGAATTCAATGCCAGACAGTTGTGGAACTAACCTCTTCCCGTGCTAGCTCTGAGGAAGAGATGACGGGAGGCTCCAGCTGGGGCAGGTTCGGTGACAGGAGGGTACAGCTGGGGCAGGTTCAGTGACAGAGGTGACAGGAGGGTCCAGCTGGGGCAGGTTCAGTGATGGGAGGTGACAGGAGGGTCCAGCTGGGGCAGGTTCAGTGATGGGAGGTGACAGCAGGAGTAGGGTTAGTATGACAGAGGTGGGGCCAGGGATACAAAAAATTTACTTTTAGACAAGCCGCGTTCAAGATAGTACAAGATGTCATCTGTGAAATCAGACAAACGGTGAGAGCGGCTCCAGTGACAGGGCGGTTATGGGGCTCTGGGCAGGGGCTGCGCTAGTGCTAGCACTGTCTTTCCTCCCAAGTGAGGAAACAGACACAGGACATCAGGAGCCCCAGACACTAAGTCCTGGAGCCACATTTGAACCTGTGAGCCTGTCTTCTGAACCTCTAACCTGTACCCCTCTGGTGTGATGAGAAAGAATGAAAACCAGGGTAACCCAAAGTGGCAGCAGCCCCCACCTGTTCCAAGACTACTAGTGTGAGATACAGGGTTTTTGTTTTTAAGACAGAGTGTCATTCTGTTGCCTGGGCTAGAGAGCCCTGGCCTCACCCAAGCTCTCAGCAACCTCAAACACCTGGGGTCAAGCAATCCTCCTGCCTCCACCTCTCAGTATTGGGGATCATAGACATTTGCCACAATGCCCAGCTAATTTTACTATTTTTAGTGAAGATGGGGCCTCATTTTGCTCAGCTTGTTCTCAAACTCCTGACATCAAGTGATCCTCCAGCCTTGGCCTCCCAGATGGCTAGGATTACAGGAGTGAGCCACTTCAAGACACAGGCCTTTAAAAATATTTTATGTAAAGCCTTCTGCAATAGCGATCCATTTCCACAACCTAAAGGATTTTCATACAGCCTCAAGTATTAGAGGGGTAATAAGGGACATCTTGGTCTCAGCCAACTTAAGCAAACACTGCAGATATGTGACACAGGTCACTATGCAAACACGGGGGCAAACCTAAGAACATGATTAGCCAGTAAGTTCCATCCAGCAACCGTCACCCAAATCAGAGCCCAGAACCATTAGTCCGATGGCGACAGTGCCCCTGTGTTCTCTGAAACCCGAATGAGGACTAGAAATGGTATTAACATCCTTAACATTCAAATGCTTTGTGAAATGTGCTGATTCTTTAATAAAGTAACAGTCAGCCCACTGTTTTTATTTCCTTGGTTTAGTATTGGAAATTGAGTCTTGTTTCATTATGTCATTTGTGTACCCTTAGTTAGGAATGTAACTTAGAAATTAAACAGGAAAAGGGGTTCACTTAAGACTGGGCTATTCGGGCTTTCCCAATACTCTCACAGTCTGTTCATTAGGTGAAATGTTACGTAACCTGAAACTTGGATAAATAAGAGATGCAGAACTTTGGAAACTATTCAAAAGCTACCCCAATAAAGAGACTAATTGCAGTTCTATGCATTTCTAAAGCCATCTTCTGGCTTGAAAAACATCAGTTTACCCTATGGGTCACTTTGTATCACCAACACCCTTATGTTACAAAAGGGGAAACAAGCACTGAACGTACACGTTCCACAGAGGACACATTCAAATCAAACTCAGCACTCAAACGTTTCTGAACAACCTATGCTTGTGCAAAAAGGTGTCGCTGAAGAGTTAAGAGAGATACGTCGAGGGGAAGCTTGTAGATCCTTCCGCAGACGCCTGGCCACCGACCAGTGATTACTCGACATTGCCTATTCCTGTCCTTAATTTTCCAACTTTAGGCAAACCAGATGGTTAAAAAATTATATATATGACTATGTGCATGTAATATACATAAACAAATACATATTAGTTTACTATACTAAAAATAAAGCTGGCATTAATTTTGTAAGTAATGGTCTTAACCTAGGCAAAGGTTTAAGTTTGTGACAGATGACCCACAAAGGATGGAAAACTTGAGTAAAGTGTTAAATGTTAGTTTATCTTTTTGTCAATTAAGAATATAACCTCTCGTGGTAAGGGATGAATTACAATTAGCAGTCAGCTGATCCTAGAGAACTTGCTCCAAACCAATTTAAACCTCACACAGGTGGGCAAGCGGCCATTTATTTGCAAAGGTGCTCCAACTACTGACGTAGGATCACTCCAATACCGACGCTGAAATTCTTCATGAATGCATTACTTGGTCTCAAGCTGGAAAACACTTCTTTCAAGTTACTATACACAGAAAAATACCCCGAACACTTTAATGCCAAAGCTACAGCACCCGGCCGCAACACAGTCTTTAAAATACTACAGTCCCCGCCACGCGTCGTTTATTATGACAGGGCAGGTGCACAGGCGGGCTGCAGAGCGCGCGCTTTCAAGTACACGCAGAGCTCAGGGAGCCGCGGGTCCGCCACGACCAAAGACCCATGGGGACCGCCGGCTTCGCGGCGCGGCGGGGACACCGCACGCCGCCCCCTCCCATGCCGATTCCGCGGGACAGCAGGTTCAAGTGCGCAGGCAGGACGCAGAGCCGAACCCACCAACCCCGGCGTCCCTCCCGCGGGGCCCAGGCTCCACTCACACGCCCGGGGGCGACACCAGGGATGTCGCCGGGTCTCTCCGGTTCAAAAACTGAAAAAGGGAAGGGGGAGGAAAAAGCCAAAAAAATAGACCTGGCTCCTCGTATCATCCGGAAACCGACTGGCCGGCAGGAAGTGACGATGGCGGACGGCGTCCGCTGTGCTCCGTCCTGGTGCCCGCGCGCACGGCCCCGACGTCGGGGGAAAGCGCCCGAGAGCGGAGCAGCGCCGGCC
>NW_003852468.1:9926244-9938236 GCF_000181295.1 Otolemur garnettii | reverse complement strand
ACTGGCAGCAGCCAGATCAGTCCTGGTTCAGCCCCTCTGGGTGGAACAGGGGAACTGTAGTGGCTAGATCAGTCCTAGTTCAGCACCTTGGAGCAACCAGAGGGTAGGGGAATGGCAGTGGTAGTGCAGGGTACACGAGAGACCAGATCAGTCCTAGTTCAGCCACACCAGAGTAGCTGGGGGGAAGCAGGGGACTACTTCACCGTTGCCCGTTGGATGCGTGCGGCGCTAGCAAGCCAATCTGTGCCCAGAGCGAGGGACTCCTCCACCTCTGTCCGAGGGATATATATGGCTCTAGCAAATAGTTCTGGGCCCTCCAAAAATGGTAGACCCCTCTACCACCACCTGCAGGGCGAGTGTGGCTCTAGCAAGCAGTTCTAGGCCTGCCCAGCTTGGGAGCCTGTAGCGGGGAACACTTCCCCTGGCCCCTGTGAGGTGTGTGTGTCTCTCGCAAGCTGTTTTGGGTCTATCTGGATTGGAGGATTTCTCCGCCTCTTCCTGTAGGATTCCTGCAGCATGCGTGCAGACCTAGCAAGCAGTACTGGGCCTGCCCAGAGCAGGAGCCTGCGCCCGTGAGGCGTGCAACTCTAGCAAGCAGTTTTGGGGCCCTCCCGGCTCCGTGAGGGCAAAGGGACCCACTCGGCAACTGGGTTAGTCTGGGAAGGTTAATACCTCCTTCCCTACCTTACACCCAGTCACTCGTGGTTCCCCAGGTCAGAGACCCTATTCACTCCAGTAGGCCACTGCTCCCAGGGTTTACCTGGCAAAGTCAGCCAGAAATCTGAGTTTGGCAGGGGGGCCTTGAGGGTTTAAATTAGGCTTCTGTCTGGTTAGATTTCTCTCCAAATCTTGGAGTGAGTGGGTGGGACTCCTCAGAGTTCAAAGTTGCATGTGGGGAATATATACAGTTTTATATAGTTCAAACCTTTCCTCAACCATACACCTGGGGTGCCCCTTTGAATAGTCCTTGGGTGGTCTACCAGGTTTGAGGGGACCAAGTCAGTTGTCTCAGTCAGCACCCGTTTCAGGTGGAAGAGTTCAAATGTCTCTGGGAGCTAGATAAGAGGGGTCTGCTTGCAGTTCAGATATAACTTGCTCCAGTGCTCCGTGAGGGCAAAGGGCCCCACTTGGAAAATGGGTTAGTTTGGGAAGGTTAATACCTCCTTCCCCACCTTGCACCCAGTCACTCGTAATCCCCCAGGTTTGTGGCCCTATTTACTCCAGTAGGCCACTGCTCCCGGGGTTTACCTGGCAAAATCAGCCAGAAATCTGAGTTCAACAGGGGGCCCTGCCTGTTTAAATTAGGCTTCTGTCCGGCTAGATTTCTCTGTAAGTCAGAGGTTGCATTCGGCTTTAAACTCAGGTGTCAATTCTAGCCTCTGCCCGCCCACTGCCTTTGTCTCAGCCGAATTAGCCCCCTGAGGGCAGGGGCTCCACCCAGGAGAGTCAAGGGCGCCCTGCCTGTGGCTGCCGTCCAGGATGGCGTGCAGGGGGTTTCTGCACCGGCGTCCCCCAAGCTGACTCTCCTCTCCTCACGCCCACACCACAGTCAGCACAGAACAGCACCAGCCCTTTCCCCCTCCACTTCTCTCAAGGAGATGCCCCAGTATCAGGACTCCATAGGTAATAAACCTCCAGTTCTCGGAGTGGGTGGGTGGAGACTCCTTGGAGTTCGGTGTTGCAGGTGGGGGATATATACAGATTTATACAGTTTTACAGTTTTATGTTTGGCCGGACGGTGCCGTGGCACGCTGGCAGGGGTAGGAGGTCCAGTTTTTAGGGGGTCTCTCCCATGGAATAGAGTGGGAGGAAGTTTGAACTCTGCTTGCTTGTTTGCATGGAGTAAACTGCGGGAGCCCTTGTTGTGGGGGAGGGGGACTCCCATCTGCTTGGTGGTGGATTTTGTACCTTTTGGTTGTAATTCCAGGGTCGCAGCTCGCCTCAGAAAGGTTGAAGTGCACTCTTCAATCTTCTCTCTTGTCTCTGCTCCAAACCGTCTGCTAATTTGCTAAGCTGCTGTCCTTTCAGTCTCCTTCTGGACGGGAGCTTCTGTAAAAAGCTGGCTGCAGTTTGCCATCTTGGCTCCGCCCCCCAAGAGAATTTCTAAGCCCAAGAGTGTGAAATTGCTGTGAGCTGTGACACCAAAGCACTCTACCGAGGGTGACATAATGACATTTTGTCTCAAAAAAGTATAATTCTGAGATAATGTTCCTTCTAAACCTAGTTTGTTGAGGATTTATTTCATGGAAGAGAGCTGGATTTTTTAAAATACTTTTCCTGCATCTATTGAGATAATTACATCACCTTTTTTTTTATTGGCTTTGCTTTATGTGTTGAATCACATTTATAGAGGTACATATGTTGAACCATCCTTGCATCTCTGGGATGAAGCCCACTTGGTCATGGCACACTGTTTTTTGTTTTTGTTTTTCTTTGATGTGCTATTGAATTCAATTTGTTAGTATTTTACTGAGGATTTTTGCATCTGTATTCATAAGAGATATTCATCTGTAGCTTTTTGTTTTTCTTGTGTCTTTTCCTGGCAGTGGTATCAAGGTGATAGTGGGTTAGTATAATTAGTTGAGGAGGATTCTCTCCTCAATATTATGGAATAATTTCTGTACTATGAGAAGCAGATCTTTCTGGTAGATCTGATAAAATTATGTTGTGAATCCATATATTCCCAAGGTTGTTGGGAGAGCTAAAAGGACTGTGATATAGAAAAGTATCTTCCCTAACTTTTTATTCTTGGGAAATTATTTTATTAGTGTTTTGAATACACTGGGGTTTTTGTTTGTTTGTTTGTTTGTTTATTTTTGAGACAGAGTCTCAAGCTGTCACCCTGGGTAGAGTACTATGGCATCACAGCTCACAGCAACCTCAAACACTTGAGCTTAAGCAATTCTCTTGCTTCAGCCTCCTGAGTAGCTGGGACTACAGGCGCCCACCACAACACCTTGCTATTTTTTGGTTGTAGTCGTCATTATTGTTTGGCAGGCCCAGACTGGATCTGAACCTGCCAGCTCTGGTGTATGTGGCTGGAACCCTAGCCACTGAGCTACAAGCACCAAGCCAATAACGCTGTTCTTCACCGGGTTGTTCAAGAGTCCTATTTCTTCCTGGTTGAGTCTAGAAAGTTGTATGTTTCCAGAAACTTGTCCATTTCCTCCATGTTCTCTAGTTTATGTGCATAGTGATTCACACAGGATTAATGGATAATGTTTATATTTCTGTGATATCACTTGCAATGTCACTGTTTCAAAAATGAAACAATTTTTGTTTCATCCATACTTCATATTTATTTGTTTGTGTTCTAATTCATTTAGTTCTACTCTGACTTTCATTTTTCCTTCCTTCTGCTGGCTTTGGATCTGGTTTGGTTTTCCTTTTCTAGTTCCTTGAAATGGGACATTATGTTATTAATGATCCTACTCTCTTTCTTATGTGGGCATTTAAAGCTATGAGTTTTTCCGCTGGGGCATGTTTTTGTTGTTTCCCATAGCTTTTGATAACTATTTCCCTCTGGCAGTCAGTTCAAAGATTTTTTTTATTTCAAAAAATGTTAATTTTATCCTTGACCCAATAATCATTCAGCAGAAAGGTGTTTAATTTCCATGCCTTTGTGTAAGTTTGAGTGATTGTCTTGTGATTGGTTTCTAGTTTTATTCCACTGTGCTCTCAGAAGGAACACAGTACAGTTTCAGTTTTTTTGAATTTAAGACTTGCTTTGTGGCCTAAGAGATGATCAGTCTTGGAGAAAGTCTCCTGTGCTACTAAGAAGAATGTGTATTCTGTTGTTGTAGGGTAGAATGTTCTATAAAGATCTGTTAGGTCCATTTGATTTAGAGTTTCATTTAAGCCCACTGTTTCTTTACAGGCAGCTCCTGAGTCATAAACATCTGACTTACATACAACTCACATTTACAAATGGAGCCTATCATAGTAATTCCTGAGTCACAGACATCCAACTGATTTATGACTTGTGCTTACACATGAAGGTATAAATGCCCAACTTACATACAACTATGACTTGCAAATAGAGGATATTATAGGGAATAGGTAAATGTATATGTTTGGACTTACATACAAATTTAACTTAAGAACAAACCTGTAAAACCTACCTCATTCATAACCCAGGGATTGTGTGTATTTATTTCCTGATTTGATAATTTGTCTGGCTCTGACAGTGGGGTGTTGAGGCTCCCAACAATTATGATGGTGCTATTTATTTCTTAGCTTAGCTCTAGTAAAATTTGCTTTATGTATCTGGGCATTCCAGTGTTTGGCACATACAAGGTCTAACAATTAAGTTCATGAACTCATCCTAGAAAAAGTGCTACATGACTCATTGCTGAATATCACTACAGTCAACTTCGAAGTATTCCCATTGGAAAGCTATGTATAGGTGCTGATGCCTCATCCCCCTTAAAAGCAATTTTGGAACTCTTTTTTTCTGGAATGACCATCGGAGCTATCCTCATATTATCCTTGTTGTCCTGAATGGCATCCAAATGTCTTCCTTTATCTTTGGGTAAGGAAAAAAGTCATTGGGGGACAGAACAGGTGAATGGGGAGGTGGCTCCGACACAGTTACTTGTTTATTGTCTAAAAACATTCTCACAAATAGTGCCCTGTGAGCTGATGCATTCTTGTGATGCAAGAGTCATTAGTTTTTGGTTAAAAAGTTCAGGTTATTTTCTTCCTTTTTTTTTTCTTTACATAGAATATATATATTCCATGTAATAATATATATATTACTTCAAATTAATGAGAGGTTATGTTTTATACATTGTTCTCACTTCCAAAGTCATTTTCATCTACCTTTTTCATGCAGACTTCTCAGCACTTCCAAATAGTACACTTGGTGCACATTCATAATGAGCAAACCCTCTTCTATAAAAATTGTTAGCAACATGGTTTTGACTCTTGGTTTAGACTGATAGAACATTTTTGGTCAAGGAGAATCAGCTGACTTTCATTGTGCACTTTGATGCTCTTGTTTTAGGGTTGTATTAGTACACCCATGATTCATCACCAGTGATAACATAGCCCAAAACTTTGTCGTGCCTCTTCAAAAGGTCTTGGCAAACCTTGACTTTACTTTTGTTCATCAGTGAACTCCTACAGGACCATTTTGCACACACTTTTCTTCTGCCAAGATTTTCAGTTAAGATTTACCTGTTTCTCTATCAATGTTTACTTGTCTACTATGCTTCTCACAGTCAGCCAGTGATTTTGGTGAACAATTAAATGAAGTTTTGCAATGTTTTCATTAGTTCTGCTCATTACTAGCCACCCTAACAACACTTCAACAGTGGTGCTCTCTCTCCCCTCATAAAAATGTTTAATCCATTTGTACACTGTCACTTATTTGGGGTATTATCCCCATAAACTTGGACTAAGACAGCCCTGATTTCACTACCATTCTTGTGAAGTTTAACAAGAAATTTATGAATGTTTGCCCATTGCTCTACTTCAAGCTCCATCTAACATTCCTACAACAGCACACAAAAACCCTCAACAATAATGAACATCACTCAGCAATACATCACCACAGATCAAGTCAAACACAGCTGTGAAACACTGAAATATCAGGGTTATAAAACCTTACTGAGTTCTTTGTATATTGCTGGCATGTAACTGCATGGTAGCAAATTTGCAAACGTAATTGTCAGACCTCATGCACATAAGTATTTAGGACTGTTACATCTTCTTGTTGAATTGCTCCCTTTACCACTATATAATGAACCTCTTTGTGTTTCTTTACCTTTGTTCTTTACCTGTAAAACTTTTTCTTAAAACTCTAAGGTTCTTGCTTCTCCTTGACTTAGCATGTTTTGGAAGCTTTCTGCTATGTTTTAAAATTCCCTAAATGACTCATTTCTTTAAGTTCTATTATATCCTTCCTTATTTTGTCTACCTCTCTAGTGACTTTTCCATTTTTTTATTAATTTCCTAAAATATTGTTTTGACATATTTTTGTAGGTTTTCAACTTTCTCTTTAATCCCATTCATCTTATTTGTCATCTATGTTCTGAATTCCATTTCTGTCATTTCATCAATTTCATTATGGGTGGAGTCCACTACGGTACCTCCTTTGTGTTTCCTTAGGGATTTCAAACTATTTTGTTTTTTCTTGTTGCCAGGGTTCTTTTGCTGGTTTCTTCTCATCTGGCTCCTCTTTGCTCAACTCTGGGATAACAGGATTGCAGGGCACCTGTTCTCTGATGGGGACTATCCTGAACCCAGTTTAGGAGTGATAGCTGCTCAATTCTGGGCTGTCCTGAGTGAAGGATTAGACATTGGAGAGGTTTCTCTGGCCTACCAGTACTAGGGGTACTACTCAGCTCAATAGTGGGGCTTAGGGGTCCAGATACCACTCTGGAGTCTCAGAGTTGGAGTCATAGACCTGGCAGGGGCCCTGGAGCTACACAATCAGAACTTCAGACTCAGGCAAAATGAGTGCTCCAGAAATGGCTCTGGGGATTTTTAGGGGCAGAGCTGCCCATATGGGAGGAATTCTCCACCTGCATGGAGACTGTTGATGCTCAGTACTGCAGCTAGTGGATTGTCTGAGTAGCCCAGAGTCCATACAGTTAAGCTGGAGCTGCTGGTCAGCCAAGGTTCTTCCACTACACCTAAAACTCACTGAGGCAGTGTCCCCCGGCTTCCCAAGTGATGTGTGCAGCAACTGGGGCCCTTCCTTCTCTGTTTAGCTCTTAAGCTGTGGAAAAGATGTACTTCTATGGGATTAAAAAAAAAAAAAGTAAGGCAGGGTGGCGCCTGGGGCTCAAAGGAGTAGGGTGCTGGCCCCATATGCCAGAGGTGGTGGGTTCAAATCCAGCTCTAGCTAAAAAGTACAAAAAAAAAGTAAGGGAGGGTAAGAAATATTAAGAGTGTGCCCAAGAGTGTAAGGTGTGAAGTATTCAATAGGGTGATCAGTGTAAGCGTTGTTGAAAAACTAATTATTAGATAAAAGACTGAGATTTAAGGAAATGAAGTGTGGAAGTGTTTTCTGGAGCAAGAGAACAGTTTATGCAAAGATGTTGAGGCAGAAGCATGCCTGGGTCTTCAAGGAACAACAACAAGACACAGGCTCACACAGTGTGAAAGGGAGAGAGCCAAGAGCATCTTTTAGAGGTCCAGAGGCCTGATCGTGGAGTCTTGTAGGCACTGAAAAGGCTTTGTCTTTCTATACTGAGTGAAATCAGGATTGACCCAAGTGCCCATCAGTTGTATGTTTACCACGGAATAATACCCAGCCATGAAGAAGGAGGGTTTAATGCCTTTTGCAACAATTTGAATAGAACTAGAAAACTGTTATCCTATGTGAAGTATCTAAATGGAGAAACAAACACCATATGGACTCACTATTAAATTGGAACTAACCAACAAGCACACATGTGTGTAAAGGGAAGTAAAACTCAATGGAAATCAAGCAGGGTGGAAGGCAGATGGACAAAAATCTACCAAATAGGTACAATGAACACTACCTAGGTGATGGGCACAGTTAAACCCCTGACTCACAATCCATGTAACCAAAAACATTTGTACCCTAGTAAAACATTGAAATTTCAAAAAAGTGGTACAAATATTGTGAAAATTTTTAGGACAATATATTTTAAAACTTTTTTTAAAAAAGAGAAATTAGGAGCCACTAAAAAGGAAACAACATGATCAGACAAGATTTTAGCTGCTGGGTTGAGAATAAACTATTGGGGAGAAAGTTAAAAGTGAAGAACGCTCATAGTAACCCAAATAAGAGGAGACAGTGTCTTGGGTCAGTGTATCGATGGATACGGCAAGATTTGTTCAATACTAGCTCTATCCTGAATGAAATGACTTTTTCTGGTCTAGAATTCCATCCATGATCCTACCTCACATTCAGTTCTCATAGATCACCTTAGTTTCCCCCAATCTGCAACATATTCTGTCTTTCATGGCCTGGACACATTTGAAAAGGACTGGTCAGTTATTTTGTGGAGGGTTTCTCAATTTGGATTTGTCTGATGTTTTATTTTTGGATTCTAGTTATCAATTTCGGGGAAGAATATCACAGAACTGATAATGCACCCTTCTCAATACATCAGAAGCTACATAACATTGACATGTTTCATTGTTTGTTAATGTGAAGTCAACTTTGATCACTTAGTTTAAATGGTGTCTTCCATGTTTCATACATTGTAATACCACTGTTTTTCCCTCTGTATGAATATCTTGCCATAAAATAATTTGAAGCTGTGCAAATATCCCATTTCATGTATTTCCACCCACTAATTTAACCATCCATTAATGTTTCTTGTCTCCAACAAATACTGTTGCGTGGTGTTTGCCAAATAATGATTTTCCATTTCCATTATTTCTTCTGTATTCATTACCTAAGATTCTAGTGTAAGAACAAGCTGTCCTTTCTTCCTCATTTATTCTATTATTTATTCATAGAATGGACTCATGATATTTTCTTTATTTTGTGAGTTATAATCTATTATTATTACTGTGTTGTTGCTCAAATTTCCCAGATTTGGCCAATATCAACTCCTTCAAGGTGGTTCCTTGTTGTGGCCCAACCATTTTTGAGTATTTTCTTACTCTCTGGAATCATACGATGCTCCAGTCTTGTCTTGGACTTTCCTCAGCCTCAGCCTAAGAATCTGCCATTTCAAGACCTCTGGTTCCTTTTTACTAGAGAATGGAATTTAGAAACCAAGATGTGGGCACTTTGTACTTATTGCTACTAGAAAATCATTACTTCAAGCCCACTCAGCAAGTATAACTAGGAAATATATTTATGTATGCACATATTTCTGTGTCAGTTCTATATCCACTTATCTATATATATTTTAAAAATCATTACTGCATACTGATACTTCCAATTCCAACACCACAGTATTCATTCTAGACTCTTCCCTTTGCCTATTTATAACTCATTTCTCTGGTGGTAGAAAATCCAGCTCTCCTTATTCACAACATATTTATGTGCTTAATACACATAGTTTCAGAATTGCTAATGTCTACACCTATAAAGAAAAAAGGATTTAATAACCAGAGTACAGTGTTTGCGTATAGTTTTGGCTTTAACCTTTCAGTTATATGTAATGTCAAAATTCTATCTTCCAAAGTTAAAGTTACTAAGTTTAGTTCTTTTCATCCCTAACCCCTTCAATTCAAGATTATATTATTATTGAATACAGCTAGGTTCATTTGTTTTTAGTCCATTTTTTTATTGAGACTGTGAATCATTGAATTATATTAGTTGAGAGCATTTGTTGCAATTGTTATTAGAATACTCAAGTATGAGAAGGATTTAGGGGACAGAAACAAGATGGCGGACTGCAGCCACTTTTTATAGAGGCTCCTGTCCAGAAGGAGACTTAAAAGACAGAAGTTTAGAAAGGGAGCTGATGGTTTGGAGTGGAGCCAAGAGAGAAGATTGAAGAAAGCACTTCAACCTTGCTGAGGCGAGCTACAACCTTAAAAACACAATCAAAAGGAACAAAATCCACCACCAAGTGGAAGGAAGTCCCATCGCCCACAAGAAGGGCTTGCAGTTTACACCATACAAACAAGCAAGCAGAGTTCAAATATCCTCCCACTCTATCATATGGGAGAGACCCCCTAAAAACTGGACATCCTATGCCTGCTGGCATGCCATGGCACCCTCCTGCCAGACATAAAACTGTATATATTCCCTACCTGCAACTCTGAACTCTGAGGATTCACTCCCCTACTCTCACCCCAAGGTCTAGAGGTTTGTCACCCATGGAGTCCAGATTCTTGGGCATTTCCTTGAGAGGAGTGGAGGGGGAAAGGGCTAGCGCTGATCTGTGCTGACTCTGTGGCATGGGACCGAGAAGAAGTCAGTCAACTGAGAGGAAGCTACATAGGAGCAGCGGTATTCTGAGAGCGGCAGCTGTAGCACCAGGAGGGGCTTGCATCCCTGAGGCCATTCCAGACAGACATGCACTGTCTCTCTGGGCAACCAGAGGTTTCAGGAATTTCTCTCTCATGACAGCCACTGGTGGAACGGATTTGAAAAATTCTGTGAGTACTATCCTGAGTGGAGCATGGGGACTAGAATACACACAGCTCACAGACTTACAGGGACTGTTTATCTGACCATAATAGCACCTAACCCTCAGGGGAATATAGCGGAGACAAAGGCAGTGGGTGGGCAGAGGATGCAATCGATGACACCTGAGTGTTAACTCTAATTGCTTGCTGCCCAGGGCTGAGTTTTCTATCAGCTCTACCAGTGTCTGACTTGCAGAGGAACTCAGCCAGAGCAACATCAACTAGGCGCAGGGCTGGAACTGAGTAAACTACCCCAGCCTATAATAAGGTTGTCAGGCCTCATCTCCCCCTGCTGGACTCAGATTTCCGGGTGATTCTGGCAGTCGTAAACCCCGGAGCAGTTCCTTGCTGGAGTGAACTTGTGTCATAGCCCTGTGGGATTACAAGAGACTGGGTGCAATGTGGGGAAGGAGGTACTGACCTTCCCAGACTAATTCACTTCCTGGGTGGGTGCCTTTGCCCTAATGGAGTACTGGAGCAAGTTATATCTGAGCTGCAAGCAGACCCCTCTTATTTAGCTGCCGGAGACATTTGAATTCTCCCACCTGAGATTGGTCCTGACTGGGACAACCAATTTGGACCCCTTGAACTGGGCAAAACACCTAAAGACTATCCAAAGTGGCCCCCTGGGTGTATGGTTGAGGGAAAGTTTGATTTTCTTTGCCAAGTTGTTGTTTGTGGGGAGGTGGAGTGATTTCATTGCTGGTATTTCTCCACAGCAGAGACTTCAACCAAGAGTAACTGATTCACTAGGGTAGGTCAGAGACCATCTAAAAATAAGACAGACCCACTTAGCCGCCACCACACCAAGCAGGTCCCCAGTCTCTCAGGCCATAACACTGTACGGTTCCAACAAAACTCAAGGGGAAAAGCCAAATGGGGTAAAGTAATCATGGGGCACAATCAGCAGAAAAGCTCTGGTAATATGAATAACCAGAGTAGATAAACCACCCCCCCCCAAGAAAGGATGTGCTGGTAATATGAATAATCACAGTAAGTCAACCCCCCCCAAGAAAGGATGTGGCAGAAGAAACTGAATATCCCCTATTTAAACAGATGGCTGAGATGTCAGAAATCGAATTCAGAATTTGGATTGCAAATAAGATTAATAGAATAGAGGCAAAGATAGAATTAGAAATTCAAGGAGCATTCCAAAAGTTCACTCAAGAATTCAACGAATTCAAAGACAAAACCACCAAAGATTTTGAAACATTGAGGCAAGAGATTGCAGCCCTCAAAGATGTGAAAAATACAGTAGAATCCCTTGGTAACAGAATGCAGGAGGCAGAAGAAAGGATCTCAGACATAGAAGACAAAGTGTCTGAACATGCCCAAATGTCCAAAGAGGATCAGAAATGGAAAGCAAAAATGGATCATTCTCTCAGAGAGCTCTGGAATAATTTGAAGAAAACTAATATTCACCTTATAGGAATTCCTAAAGGCGACAAAGTTGCTTCACAAAACACAGAGGCTCTGCTTTATGAAATTATGAAAGAGAACTTTCCAGATATGCCAAGAGATCCTGAAATTCAGATAGCAGACAGCTTCAGAACCCAGCATGACTCAACCCGAATAAGACATCCCCCACACACATCATAATTAACTTCACTAAAGTTAATATGAAAGAAAAAATCTTGAAAACAGTGAGACATAGGAAAACCATAACCTACCAGGGGAAGAATATTTGAATGACTGCAGATCTCTCTGCCAAAACCTTTCAGGCCAGAAGAGGGTGGTCATCAACATTTAATCTCCTAAAACAAAACAACTTTCAACCCAGGATCCTGTATCCAGCTAAACTGAGTTTCATTTATGACAGAGAAATTAAATACTTTAATGACATTCATATGTTGAAGAAATTTGCCATAACTAAACCAGCTCTCCAGGATATTCTCAGACCTATCCTCCATAATGACCAGTG
>NW_003852468.1:9923590-9925091 GCF_000181295.1 Otolemur garnettii | reverse complement strand
GGTAAAGATGAAATAACAACAGACCCTCTAGAAATTCAAAAAATCCTTAATGAATGTTACAAGAAACTCTATTCCCAGAAATATGACAATCTGAAGGAAATCGACCAATACTCAGAAGCACATCCTCTCTCAAGATTTAGCCAGAATGCAGTGGAAATGTTGAACAGGCCTATATCAAGCTGTGAAATAACATCAACTATACAAAATCTCCCTAAAAAGAAAAGCCCAGGACCGATGGCTTCATGTCAGAATTCTACCAAACCTTCAAAGAGGAACTAGTACCAATATTACTCAACCTTTTCCAAAATATAGAAAAAGACAGAATACTACCCACCACATTCTATGAAGGAAACATCACCTCGATCCCCAAACCAGGTAAAGACCCAACAAGAAAAGAAAATTATAGACCAATATCACTAATGAATATTGATGCAAAAATAGTCAACAAAATCCTAACCAACAGAATCCACCAACACATCAAACAAATTATATACCACGACCAAGTGGGTTTTATCCCAGGATCTCAAGGATGGTTCAACATATGTAAATCTATAAATATAATTCATCACATAAACAAATTAAAAAACAAGGATCATATGATTCTCTCAATTGATGCAGAAAAAGCTTTTGATAATATCCTGTTAGGTGATGTTCTTACTCGCAGGGAGAGAAGGATGGCTTGGCCGTGGGTGCAAGCTCGCTCCTAGAATTGTTTGAAAGCAAGAAACAACTACATACTCTTAAATGGCATGTAGCAAAATGTCTTTATCTTCCACTCCTTTTTATTGGGAGCTACTCAAGTATACCACATTCAACAATAATCCTAACATCCTCAATTGTTATCTTCAACTAGAGAAAAGAAATAAAGTCCGGGAAAGTGAGATAATCATCACAAGATTAGCCTAAAGAAAGAAAGTCCAGGAAAGTAAGACAATCATTTTAAGCTAGCCTCAGGCTGTTCCTCTCTGAAGACCTAAAAGAACAATACATTATCTGACTTCTATTGTTAAAGTTAAAGGTTAGGATAAACAGAGGAGTAAAATCTTTTTCTTCTATGTACTCAATTAAACTTCCAGGAAACAGTCTCCATGACTGTTTTCTTATGGTTTGGAGACCCCGCAGTTACACTGGAGTGTTTTACTCACATCATTCTGATGGAGTTTTACTTTTCACTCACATCAAACTTTGAGTCAAGTCCTCTGCACAGAGGGGTCGTTTCAACCCTTATCTGGCAGGATGACTTGACTACACAGTTGGGGTTCCCTGTAGGAGGTTGTTAGGCCTGGCCTGCAGGACCCCACTGTGTTTTCCAGGGTCGCTTAGGGCTTGACTAAAGCACATAATACTCGCAAGTCTTTTCGCTCAGTTTCTGGAATTAAAAGAGCACATTTCATTTAATTTTTGTGGGAGTTTACCCCACAATATCCAGCACCCCTTCAGGATCAGAACAATTAAGAAAATTAGTATAGAAGGGACATTTCTTAAACTGATAGAGGCCATC
>NW_003852468.1:9901603-9903486 GCF_000181295.1 Otolemur garnettii | reverse complement strand
GAAAGGGGGCAAGGCAGGTGGAGCAAAGGAGAGAGAAGAGCACCAGAAAGGGGAGGAAAGAAAAGGAGAGGAGAACAATCAACCCCAGCATGGTCACAGCCCAACAACTCCAGGCAGTACAAAGTCCGCCAAACTCCCCCACACCCCACGGTGTTCCCTGAAAAAAAGAGCAGTTGAACATGTTTCTCTCCACTCAATTTCTTATTCAACAAATCCTTACTTCACGATGCTTATGTCCCAGGGGCTGCTTTAGGTGCTTGAGATACAATAATGAACAACACAGACAAGATTCCCACTCTCGAAGTTTGCAGTCTAGAGGCACGGGAGCCTTACCCTGCCCACCTATAACCACTATGACAAAGCTTCCCTGGGGCAGGGAAAGATCCCAGGAGTCCTGGAGAGAGGAATACTAACCAAGCACAACTCTGTGCCAGATACTGGCCTGGCCTCTGGGTATACAGGGACATAAGACACACTGCCCTTTCCCTTAAGGAGCTCACATGTGACAAATGGTAACAAAACGGTAACTAGAATTGGTTGAGCATTTGTTATGTGTAGGCCTCTTTGACGGCATTAATACCTGAGGTCTTGGCCCTAAGGCTGAGTGGATATTTACTAGGCAGAGAAGAGAGAGATCATCATGCCGGGCACAGGCAACAGCAACCA
Source organism: Otolemur garnettii (assembly GCF_000181295.1). Taxonomy (NCBI): domain Eukaryota; kingdom Metazoa; phylum Chordata; class Mammalia; order Primates; family Galagidae; genus Otolemur; species Otolemur garnettii. The sequence goes on along the minus strand of NW_003852468.1, from coordinate 9,902,820 downwards.
CAAAGGAAAGGAGGCAAGAAAGACAGAGAGTTCTTAGGCTGGGGATGCCTGGGAGCCCCCTCTGAGAGGAAGCTAGGACCAGAAGAACCAGAGGGAAGCTGAAGGGTAACAGGAGAAATAGGCTTAGCTCTCTTCTATCTGAAAAATCTGAAACTACAACCCCCACATCCAGTATGAACACACCTCTCCTTTAGTTTGTTGAACTCTGGGTAGAGAATTTTCTCATCCTGGGGATCCTTAGCAACAATCTGACTGTTGTTCACTGAGGCAAAGGCAAATATCAGGTGTGTGCAGAGAAAGGGGTCCAGGTCTTGAGGGAAGATCGAGGCAGGGCCTGGTCGATACCGTGCCCAGCTGGTGAAATAACACACCAGCTTGTGGGCAACACCTGGGAAGGGAGAGCACACGTTAGCAGGCAGACACCAAGGAAAGGGACAGAGCTCAACTCCCAGACAGCAATGTGAACACAGCCAGAGTCCAGGCCACACTGGAAATTCCTCCCCCAACCTGTCACATAGTCCATAACTACACAGAAGTCCCAGGAAGAAAAACTGCCTTAGGAAATCTCAGGCAGAACAGATTCTCAAGTCTGGATCAAGGCACGCAGTGAGTGACACAAATAGCAATTTCCAAAAGTCCTCTGTTGAACTGCACTGGATCAGTAATCCCTGACAAGGGAGCCAGGTGGGATAGGGCTGCTGGGGAACGCTCAATGTGGGAGGCTTCTCAGCCAGACAATCTCCCTGGCTCTGAGGGGGAGACCACAGTTTCCTTACCATCATGGTGCTGCAGCAGAAGAACCAGCCCTGTAGGAATTAAAGGAAGGAATCACATACAGATTCATATGCTGGCCACAGCACACGCCTCGGCACAGGTGTGTGCCCACAAGTGCGCCCACCAACTCAGCACCACATCCAGACGCAGATGCACACATAAAGACACACACCAGCCACTGGTTTCGCTTCTCTGAAGTTGAGATCTAAGCTCCTCTTCCCTCTAAGGAACACCACGTGTCTACACACATACTTTGCACATGGACAACAATGACTGTTACAATTTCCAGCAAAAGCTCTAGGCCAGTGTTTCTCAACCCTGGCTGCAAAGTAAAAAGTATTGATATCCTGGCTGCTCCACTAGAAATTCTGACTTAATTTGTGCAAGGTAGAACCCAGGCATTAAGAATTTCTAATGTGCAACCAGGGTCAAAACCACTGCTC